>NW_028327179.1:67142518-67152518 GCF_987537825.1 Furipterus horrens
AGAGAAGTGTATGCTCAGAGCTCTCATTAGGGGATCATTGAAGGCTATTGCAAGTAGTCCAGCCTTTGGGAATTTGACTGTAAGTGGACCCAATGCATGGAAGCTTGCAAGCTTGCACAACTCAATCACTAAGCTTTTAAAATAAAAAAAGAAGGAGGTTTTGCCTGCTAGGCAGGTCTTTCTATGTTCTTGGAGATCTAATTATTCTTATTGCTTTAGCACTTTTTACTGTTAAATTCTCTAGTTTCTATATTAAACTATTCCTGGTCTCAAGAATTTGAAGGTGTTTTTTCTTTAGGCAAGGACAAGAAAAGAGCATGACAGAATATATTTGCTTATCAGATCTCTTGTAACCTGTAACCGGTATTCATCTTTGTATTGGCATGTATGTAATATTCTTTGGATTTTAAGTCCTCCTCTCTCATATGTAAGGTATATAAATAGATATAGTTCAACACATTGCAAAGAAATTATGTTTTTGTATTATAAATTAATGCTAACTCATTTGATCAGAGGTTGTAAAGTAACAGGATGAAATAAACTTCCCTAAAGCTTCCTTCCTCCCTTATTTAAAAAAATAAATATTAATGCTATAAAGGACTGATTTAAAACATTAAACAATTTAAATGAATTAAACTAGCATTAAAATTGATAGACTTAAAAGAAAGACCGACAATTTAACATGGACCTTGAAACGTAAAACTTGATGTACATTTTCACCTGCTTGAGAAATGATTCTTTATATGGTAGTTGTATGAGACTAAGATGAAACCTGAGAATATAAAGATTAATTTACAAATATAATTTTGAAATATATATGGGAATAATTAGTTCACCATAATCATCAATATTATCAAATACCTTTCAATAATTTTCAATTATACTTGTGAATGGGAATATTCAATTGTAATACATAATCATAAAGTTGCTGTAAAATATATCTATATAGCTATCATTTTTTCATATTTGATATTGTGCTGTATTTAAATGAAATAGTGTAAAGATTAAACATTTTATTATTTTATACTATTCCAATAATGAAAATTTTATCTACTTGTGCTTTAAAAGTTAGTTTAATTTTAATCCTGGAGTAAAACATAACATACTAAATTAATAACTGATTGAAGTGAAACATAAGATTTTCATTTCATCTACTCTGTGTTTCTCAGATGTTTGTCACTGTTGAAGATCTAACAATATCTGTATACTGAAGGTAAACAAGATTATTTTTTAAAATTACCATGTTGAAATGTGCTGCAACTTTGCATGTCTAACATACTAATATTTTTAAATAAAAATTAGAACTTTTGCTAATTAAATTTTGTTTTCTCCCCAAGAAGTTAACTTTGATTTTTGATGAGCACTTTGGACATGTTGCTTATATAACTGAAAAGCAACAACAAATACTTTTAAGTAGCTTAATCTTAATTTACTTAACATAATATAGCATGTTATAATAAAGATTATATAGTTTGCTATTGTAGCAGATATATTTTCTCTAAAAGAACATCCAGTTTCAGTGTTTAAAAATTAAAAATATTGGTGTGTTTATTCAATTTTTGTTCTTACACGTTCAACTATGTTTACATTTGGCATTTTCATTTATTAGGGAATCTTAGAATTAAAAACTTTTAGCAAAGCTTTAAGAGATTTCAAAAGCAATGTGACTAATATCCATGATGAATTAATTTTACTAGAGCACAAAAGTTATCATTATTTAAATGCTAGTTACTTACACAGGTTTTTCATCACTGTCATTTTCAAAATCAAAATTTAGCTGATATTTTTATGTAAATGTATATGATTTTTTGTTGCATATGTAGGCTTTCCTCATACTTAGCCCTTTATTGTGTGAATCTGCGCAGAAATATTTAATGTTAATAATTTTAAATAACTACAAATTATTTAAGAATATACAATAAGTTTTTAATTTTAATGTGTACTTTTATTTAAATGATATATTCAAAATCTTTTGGAACATATATAGTCATATATATATTTGGTTTAAATAAATTAGACACTGGAAGAAACCAGTTACCAGATACTGGACATAAAATAAATATCTTTTAGTGTTACTATAATTTTATTTAAGAAATGTTCATAGAAATAGTTATAAAATTTTTATATGTGCTGTTACTTATTCTTAGTTTTTCAGGAAATAATTTTTATTAAAATTTTCATTAAAGCATAGCATGCCAAAAATTGACATTTAACATTAACGCACCAAGATTATAAAATGAAGTGTCCCTGTGTGTGGAATAGGGGAGTGTAGAGGGAAGCAGAAGTTATTTCTTCCTTGACATATATAATTTGACCTATCTATCTGTCTATCCATATACACACATATGCATACACACACATGGGGATAAGCGGTTAAAAAGAAGAAGGAAGGGAGAGCTGTAAGAAAAATGAGAGATAGAAGGAGAAGAGATGAGAAAGAAGTCCAGAGAGAAAAGTGGAGTAAGCAACAAGGACCAATAGTGTCCCTAGTGGTAGCTGAGATCACATAGTTAACAGGTCAAGTTTCAAACTTGTGAAAAATGTCATTAATATGTGAATATGGAATAGAATATATGGAGATTTCTGTTATTGCCTGGCAAATGTCTATCTCACATGGCATAGTTTTATACCAATGGAACCTATAACTCTAAGAGGAAAAATAAAACCAACAAGTCTAGCATTCGTACTACCCTATCATAAAGTAAGGAGGTCTAATTGAGCTATGTCTTTATATCCTGCTATTTGTACAAATGAAAGACTACATCTTGATGCAAAATAAACACAAAAGCACTGTTGTGACTATATCAGGGAGTCATATACTAATTTATATAATAAGTGGTTGTGCACGCTTTATTCAAGATTATGGCTGCAAGAAATGGCATGAATTGCTGGGTGTGTTTAATGCTGGATTATAGCAATTTGAAACATGTCAAACACATGGCTAATGCCTCATGCTTCACTCATTCTTGCGTAAACCTGCATAGCCACCATCCATTATACCCTTGGTAACAACACAATTCTGCAAGTAAATATTGTTACACTAAGTAACCTTTCAATTCAAGTTGTTTAGGAAGAGAAAATGCAATCTTGTGCAGTCAGTTCCAGTGTCAGTTTAATGTTTCAAAAGGGAAGTGGTGTAGAGAATAAGTATCTTTACAGTGGCTTGCTTAGAAAAAGAAGAAGGAAAAAAAGAAAGAAAGGGAAAATTAATGCTGGAGAAGAGAAAAGTAGAACTGTGTCATCTGGGTGCAGGATATGAAGAGTTACTTTCTGACTGATGTGGCTAGAAAGGTGTATGATGAAAGATTTAAAGGTTTAGCTAACAGTTCAGAAAACATTAAAATGACTCACAATTTCACCTTTTACTTTAATTATCTGAAATTTATTTTCACTGATTTTTGTAAAAAGTTTGTGGTAGGATTGAAAGGAATGAATAATTTAGTTTGATATGTTTGGAACCACAGGCACATTCACATTGAAAGAATATGCTGAATTTGTACTTTAAAAGGTACACAGCACCTCACATTGCACTAGAAATGTTTCCTCTAGTGGAAATTAGGTGTGTGTCACTAGTACAAACTTAGTAAATACAAAAGCAACCTGATTATCTTTGAGGATACATCTCCTTTATAATAGACATGCCCCAAGCTTTCTTCTTTGGGTGAAATGTACATTGTAATAATCTTATAACACAATTGCCTTTCTTTTGGCATATTAATTGTCAAATCTGATGCTTCTGTTTTATAAATGAAAAAGTATTATCACTGTCATTGTTTTTCTTTAGCCTGATTTTACTAACTCTAAGATGATTGAACTTAAACTGTAAATCACAATTATACTTTAGAGTTTTATAAAGCCAAATACTCCACGAGAGACTATAAAATCCTCTGGTTAATAGGAATTGGAAGTTAGGTAAGTCTTTCTTCATAATTATAATAAAGATTTAAACCCATGACTCTCTGCTTGTTGATTATTTGTAATTATTTGATGGACTTGGTTATAACACAGTAATACATGCAGAATTCTTTAATTCACCCAATAGGCACTGATAGTAAATACCCAGAGATTAGTATTAAATATTTGTACCTGTCTGCTATATTTGAAGATACAGTTTAAAAAAAAATTGTTTGTGTTACAAACTCCGCCCGAAGTATTTCATATATACTCCAGCTGTATTGTCAAAAGTAAAATTTAAATGCAATATGTAGAAGTATGTCTCTCTGTTTCCACAGTTGGAGAGGACCCAAATTATAATTTTCATATAACTACTAAAGGCAATCAGACCTTTTCTCTGAATATTTTAAACATTGTGCATGTAAAATTTATGCCTAATTTGAATACTTATTAGCTGCCTAATCTCAGAAAAGAGTATTAGCTTTGTTTTTCTTCTTATAAAATTCATCACTGTGTATCAGTTTTCCTTTGTATGATTTTTCTTTGTTAATGTTCAATGATATGTTTAACAAAACCAATTTGTTCATAAACACATTTGGTTCAAAAATTGTTTACTGTGGTTACAGTAATTGCTTCCTTTATGATTATGGGATTTTTTTGTTGTTGCTTTTAAAAAATCATAATAGCTTTCACTTGTACATGTAGTTTTTGTTATTCTTATTTGATTTGCTATCCCAGCTACTAATAGTCTTTTATAAATAAGCAAGTCTTTTTTTATTGAATTTTTGAAGTTATAAAAATAATCTAATAATTTAGTCTTGAAGAAAATACCTATTAAAATTATTGTAATAACCATTAATTTTAATAATTATAATTTTAACATGCAAAGAATCTCTGTTGGACATGTATCTTTGTGTATGTGTGTGCCTCCATGTGTGTATGGGTGCCCATAATCATATTTTGTAAGAATCTGAAGAAGACTTCTCTGTTAGACAAAAAGATATTAAGCATACATTTGCTTTATAAGAAATGCATTTAACATTTTTAAATAAACAAAAGTCTTAAAATATAACGAAGTTTAAAATAGCGAAATCACATAGTAATAAAAAAATTATATTGAGTGATAAGTTTAGCATTTTTCTTTAGGCTAAGTCCCCTGCCTGTCTAGCATTACTGTTAAAGTCGTGGTGCAGCCAGGTTTTTTCTGAAATTCTGTCCATAGAAGTAAAACAGAGAAGTGCATATACTAAGTTATGGTATAGGATTCAGATATCTTTAAGAGCCAAAACTGATCTTTCTAAATCACAGATTCAAGATGTACCGTGAAATTCTGGTTCGTAAGAGCACATTGGTTCTTTATTTACTGCAAGTTTCCACTGATCTTGGCAGGACATCTCATTGCTATCCTGAAAGTACAGTATATTTATGCAGTGAAAATGATAAAACATTTATTACTGTAGAGAAGGTAATATGCATAATTTATGCTGTTTTTAGCACAATCATTAGTGATATTCTTGATAGATTTTATTTCCAGCTTTCATATCTAATACATGCCTGGAAAATTAATTTTATATCTTTCATTTATTTGCCTATGTTAAAATTGAGTTTTAAGTCATCTTCAAGTGAACAGTTTGATTGCTGCTCATGCATAAGCTTAATTACTTCCCAGGAAGGACAGTATTAAATGTTTTAAATGTCAGGAAAATAAATGAATATGAGCTGTTTGATTAAAAAAAAAAAAAGGCAATATCTGACGTGTTTGCAGCAGGAGCTTTTTCTTAAAATGCCTTCAAGGCAAAATTTTATTTAGTCACAAAAAAAGAAACCCATTATACAATTTATCATTGGTTGATACCATATGATTTGTAATACCCTTACAAAATTTTAATTTTGCATGATTAGCTGTGCATCATTAAACAACAGTATTGCATAAGATGTAGTGTAAAATTCTGACAAAATCAAGACAGTGAATATTTAAAAGAAGGCTGTATAGTCATCCATGGTTGTCAAAGGTAGATAATAGGAAATATAGAACACTAGAGTGTGCAGTCGTACCTTCTTTCAAACTGGTTTTATAGGTAGACTTTAAAATGTGGTCATTCATAAATGCGATTGACCTTTCTATGTGCATTGTATGTTACTTTTGCTGTTACATGTAACCACACAAAAATGCTTATAGGAACAATAATTTCAGTGATTAGTATATGTATGAAATGTACATTTATATTGCTCTTCTTGATAAATTACTATTCAAGACTTTTTTTTTTTTTTTGCCTCTAAAATTGCTGTCTCTGTAATTGGCAGAGAGGGACATCTTGATAATGGAAGTGTGAAGGTGTAACGTGTGTTAATTGATACTTCTTAATCACTTTTAGGTATTAAGTCATGATGCAGGAATCTGCGACAGAGACAATAAGCAACAGTTCAATGAATCAAAATGGAATGAGCACTCTAAGCAGCCAATTAGAGGCTGGCAGCAGAGATGGAAGATCAAGTGGTGACACCAGCTCTGAAGTAAGCACAGTAGAACTGCTGCATCTGCAACAACAGCAGGTAAGTTTTGTTTTCCTCAGTGATTCCTTAAAACAAATAAGCCTGTTTTCTTTTAATATGAAAAAATATATATTCATAGCAAATTTAGCATGTGTTATGCTAAAGGATGCTGAGAATTTATTGTTCTTTGGAACATGACTGAAGTATGAGTAAAGATAGGATTTTCATGTTAGTTACGTCATACCAGCACAAGAGTGCCCTTCAGGTGTCAGGCTATTAATTGAGTTCATAGGGTGATTTTTGTAAGGTTCTGTAAGCTTTGTAACAAATATTTTACATCTTCTAGTTTACTGTCTAACATTGTGCTGTAGAATGTGATACTTAGTTTTCCACCAGAGGGCCACATTACTTGATAGTTTCTTATACAATGAATTTATTTCAAGTCTAGCTAAGGTGAAAAGGACCATAAGGATTTTTTACAACACAGATACTTGCCTATGATGATTGCAAATATTAGCTATTAATTAGTTGAGATATGGTAAGAAATTGTGAAAGATGTAAACGCTATAATCATTTATGTAGCTTTTCTTAAAAACTCAAGTCAAGATATTTAGAATATGCATCTTTTGATAACATTAAAGAGCACTTTTTAAAGAATTTTATGTTGCTGTTTCATAAAATACAATTCCCTTTAAATCTAGAAAAGTAAATAACTGATCAATAAAGATATACTGTTAAGTAGTCCATTATTCTTCACAAAAGACAGATTTACTTTTCCCTGTTTTATTTGTCAATGAAATATTCTTCTTAACCAAAGAATAACCATTCCATTCTTCACTGATTCAACTCTGCGAAAACAGTGACAGAGAACAGAAAGCTTCTAACACATATACTTATATGAAAAACATAGTGATTATAGCTGTTTGAAAATAAGATTATAGTTGTTTTAAAAATAAAGGTTATTTCTTTAACACTCTAGATTGCATTCAGACTAAATGTGAAAAAAATTAAAATGAAAATATAATGAATTATTATTGAAAGATGTTTCATTTTTAAGTTAGTATATAATGAGAAAGATTGCATCTCAAAAATTAAAGCAAATGCCCACACTAACGTTTAATAGAATCATTATTTTTATTCTTTTAGAATCATTATTTTAATAACAGCATTTAGAAAGTTATCACAGAATAAATATATTGAATAATGTCAACCTTTCAATATTGTTTTCAAAAACAATCTTTTAAAAAAGTTAGACATGATGTTTTGAACAGGTTCCTTATTATTTTGGAATTATGTCTCTTTTCATAGACAGTAATTATTAGGTATAATTTAAAAAAATTTTTTGAACTTTTTGTTTTAAGACATCATTAGGAATTAAATGCCTACTACCAATGTCCTAGAATTAGCCTATTTTACACATTACTTTAAATAAGTGCAGTTTTTATGATAGCTCTTTTCTCTCTTTAATGTATTTACAGGAAATATCATATCAGTGGAGTGCTATAATAGTCCTATTGACTCTCTTAAGTAAGAGTTCCAAGAATTTATAACCAAATTCTATTTTGTCTGAGAACACAGTAGACTGAATTTATAAAGGCAAGTGAAAGGAATGATTGAAAATGAACATTGCAGTTTAGTAATAAGAAGACAACAGATTTTGAAGGGAAATGCAAAGAAGTAGCTTTTTTAAAAAAGTTCTGATTACTTATTAAATAAAAAGAAAACAGGGTAAAATGTTTATATTTCATAGTACTATGGAGGCATTTTATGGTAAGATCTGTAAGGTGTGTTTATAACCTGAATTTGAAGTTAATTTGTTCTGCATAGTTTATGTAAACTATAAATAAGTAAATACAAAAAGTTGTGTTATTTTGATAACTTAGAAACTCCAGTCATGTATTACATGTTTGTGGAATGCCCTCTAAAAGCGACAACATAATGGCTAAATTGGGCATTTATAAAAGACACTTCAGGATGTGTCTACAGGAAGATATGTAATAATTTAAAAAATAAACATACAAAAACCTTTGTACATGTCTCTTTTCTTGGTTATGTTTTAACTATATTAATATAGGTAGATACTTAATATTATTGAATTTTTGTCCATCCATAAGTTTATTTTAGAATGGGTCTTTAAGTCTATTAAGGATTGGAATGTCTTTTCTATAAGATTAATGCAATTACTGGTTTTAATGCTAACTTATTCAATATATTTTAGAAGTAATTAAAATCATGCAAAAATATTCAAGCAAATTCATAAATGAAATAATTTTACAAGTTTATCTTTGCTTGGTATTATTTAAATGTAAAATTTTGAACAGAAAATTAAATTAGTTCATATAAGTGTAATGGGCTAATCCTTGTTGGCTAAGATCTCTTACTTAAAAATATAATTTAGGAGGCAATGACTGATGAAAACAAAGTAAAATTTTGTTTGCCATGAACTTCTTGCAGAATATGACCTGTTTGGAGAATAGAATGTTTACCTTGATTTTTATGGCTTTTTTATTTTTATAGGGGTTAGAAGTTTGACTTAAAGCATGTATTTAAGAGGAAGAGTTTGCATCTGGGATAGATTGTAACAAATACTTAATGATAAATGGATTGGTGAAGTAAAAATGATTTATAAATTATAGCTAAAAATTTAACCTAGCATTTAATTTTTAATATTGAAATATTTCTATAATCTGGAATATATTTAAATTTTTTATTTAGAAAGAAAAAAGAAATTTATTGTAAGGATTATGTTAGAACAAGGGTCTTATAACTTAAAAACCATTTATTTGCAATTGATTTGATTTTCTTATCAAAACTGTTACGGAGCTATTCGCCATTCTTATTCTCCTGTTTTTATCATCCCACAAGTTTAAGTTACCTTAGATATAATTTTTCCTGTCATATATTTCTTATGAATGGCTTTATTCAGTTTAAGAAATTTTACTATACATTTCTAATTGGTTAATATTGGTGAATGTCAAATGGTTGTAATAGTATAATCCATATGATCATAGGGGCCACATCATTGTTAGTATGCTCTACTGTTTTAGATTCGCTGAAAAATTAGTAATAAAAAAGTCTTCTCCTTATGAATTACTCTCTTTATTCTTTTCTCATCTTCTAAAATTAGAACTAAATACTAGAATGTATAATATAAGGAAGTACCATTTCAAATGTTATTTTAGATTAACTACATTGAAAAATTATTCTGCATTAAATGTAGAATTTTATTTTGATATTAGGTTTGCAGAATTAATTGTTGTGTCACTAAGGTCAAAATAGTTGCTAAAAACTTGATTGCTTTACAGGGCAGATTTGAGCTTGCATTTTGAGCATTCATTATGTCAGATAATCTTTCTGAATGTTTTATAAGATTATACTGCTTTGAAGGTGTTTCAGGTGATGGTGTTTAAAAATATCTTGTCAGTACTTTCTTACTGTCAATTCATGTAATCCTAGACATTCAAAACAGAATTATTAAGTAACTGTTTAAAACTTCCACTTATTTTATTTTCAAAATGAAATTGAGAACAGTGATTTTTTTTCAAAGCATACTATTTGACATGTAATAAATAACAACATTACCTGTGATTTTGCTTCACTTTTAGTATCTTTA
>NW_028327179.1:67432518-67505018 GCF_987537825.1 Furipterus horrens
TGTTTTGAAATATTTGTGTATAACTAAGAGAAGGGTAAAGTTGGACAAAATCTATGTTCCAAAACAGAAAACACTTTGCTTTATCCAAGTAATTGAATGGGTGCTAAATTAAAACTAGTTTCTTCAACTATAGAAGAAACTAAGTAATAATGAATCATGATTAAAAGGAATCTCAGTGTTTATTATTGCACTGCGCTACTCTTGCTGTTATTTCCATCACAGTATTTCCCTGCTGCTAAAAGATTACATTAAATAGCAATATACACTGTCCATCCCAGATCTCTAAAACACTCCTGTTCAGTACTTGATGAAAAGCTTACAAATACCACCCAATTCATTGTCAGTTCTTTTTAATACTATAAAGCTTTTGAAAAGCTATTATTATGACAGACGTTTTATATGTAACCAGTGCTTGATTTAGACTAAGGCTGACACTGCAATATAGTAGTTTCATATGTTAAAATAAACTATAGATACAGATAGTATAGGAAGAAAAGTGAACAAAAATTATTTATCAAAGGATGTACAATCAAAGATTTTCTATCAATAGTCTATTAAAATGGGAACAGATACTATAACATAAAAATTAGTTTTGCCGTTATTATACTGCAGTTAATTTAAAAAGAGTTACATACTTCTTTTTTAAGTATCAGAGACTGGTAGGCAGGAATTTCTTTGTCTTTAAATTGTAAGGAAAGAATAAAGGAAAATATGAGCCAGTAGTTGGCATACCCTGTTAACAGGATATAATTTTTTTCACTGTAAAGCTAATCTACAAATTCTGATTGTTTTTCAAATTCACATTTAGTAAGAAAGAATCGGACTTACACTATGCTAAGAACCTTTCCAATCACCTACATATAATTTGGATGTTTAATTAGGTGAAATGCTTAATATGCAAACTCAACACATTCAGAAATGTTCCAGGTGAACTAGATTGTAAATAGACAATGCACTTATTTTAGCAAATAAAAATGTTGAGCCATTTTTATAACTCTTACAATAACTCTTTAGATTCATTCGAGGGGAGGAATTATCTTTGCATTGTCTATAATAACTTTTTGACCCTTTTAATGAGGTACACTTAGAAAAGTAATGTAAACACCTTTATAATTAACTTCTCAAAATCTAAAGTCATCTCCTATCTATTCTAATATAATGTCTAAATAATTTTGACTTTTACTATTTTGACTCATTTCAAATTTCAGAATGTTTTCTCTCTCATTTCAGAATATATAACCTTATCTTTATATTCTTGTACCCAGTACTTCTTGGTGCACAGAGCGATACATCTGGATAATGTTTAATTATCTGAGAAAATAAATAGGGTAAATAAAACCCTTATTTGATGCATCACTGTAGGTACTTCTAGATCTGTCAGTATAGTTAATACCAAGAGAGAAAAATGTTCTCTACCAACTAATGTTGGCTATTTTTTCTTTCTTTACTCTTAGAGGTTTTTAGGATACAGTTTTTACTAGGACACCCATTTAAGTATATTATTCCTTCTGATTCCATTTGGTAGCTGCATAATACATCATGTTTTCTTAGACCCAACCAGACTTTTATTTGACTTCTCACCAGAAAATATCTGAGGTAAGTTTTTCCTCCCTTCTTCTATCACACATCTAAATTGTGGATCCTCATTAGAACATTTGCATGAACAACATTATATATCCAGTGGAAAATATTTCTCTACACTTAATACCTAACTTGCTAAGGTTATATAAATTTTAGAAAGTTATCCATAGACCTTCACATCTGATGCTGATTTTGCATTTTAAATATTGGTAAGTAGCATAATCTCTAAAAAATGTATGTACTCAGTTAATCTTTATTCGTTTTTTTCAGTAAATTCCTAGAATAGTTTATAATAGCAAAGAAAAGGTGATAAAGGAGGAATAAAGTAAATATGTCACTTAAAATAAATCACTAAAAAAGGAGTTCTGCATTTTGAAAATTATTAATTTCTAAACAATGCAAGTTGAGCAGTTCACATCTGACATAAAAAAAATCTAATTTTCTATTTATTAAAATAATTTTGATAGTTTGACTTTGATTAGTGGACACACAAAAATAAATAAAATAATTTAAATTTTTAGTAGCCACAAATATTTTGGACGAGCTTATGCATGTGGATTTAGAGATGATATTATTGGCTTAGTTATAATGCTATAAATCCCTAAGAGGTGCACTGTGCTTTCCTACATATATAATTATTTTTAATTTGTGGTATTGTACATGTCTTACTGGAAGAATGTTCAATTAGTTGTGTGTTACTTGGCTTATCTTTCTACATATCTTATGTCTATGCATTGTCAATTTTAGATGGCAGTTTCATAGAGGTTAGGCCAGAATGTGCTTAAAATTTGCAGAACATCACATTACATATGATTCATATAATTTTGGGGATGACAGTGATATGGTTATTTTTATGCCATAAACTTTTAATTGCAAGGAAAACATAAACCAATTAAGGTTAAAAATTAATTTTCTAACCATAGTGAAAGGGAAAATGAACTCTAAAGAATGCAAAGGTAAAAAACTTGCTTAAATTTGTTATATACCAAATCACTCACGATAGCAACAAACTATAGTGTAATATAATCTGTATAAGCTAAAATCTGAATGTAAACTTTAAGTGCATGCCTTTACTCATAAAACTTTTCTTATAAAGTACATTTGTTATCAGTTATACATAAAGTACTTTTACTTGTAGGTAGATAATTAAGTGAAAACGCTCAATATGCTAAAAAGTGATATGAGGCTCTTAGGTAATAGCTGTGGCAAGTTTCTCATCACATAATATATTTTATAGAAGGTGTGTATCTACATGTACATATCTATATAGACATATCTACATATATCTATATAGCTATCTGCATAGATATATCTATACAGTTATCTATATATATGTTCCGCTGCCTTGCGGCATACCTCTTCAGGGGAAAGGCTAAGGGAGTAAACCCCGACAGAAAATCCGGAGCCGGAGTCCCTAAGGCGGTTTGACGTTGTAGTCAACACCGGCAACTCCTGCGGCGCACCTGAAGCCAAGCTGTATTGACTCCGTCTTTCCCTTGGATCCTTCAGCTGCGAAGAGAGGGGGGGTCTGCTGCATGGGCAACAGCAGACCCTCCATATCACCCTGCCCAGGCTCTGTAGCTTCAGCTTCACTGGAGAGGACACTCCAGCGTCATCGCAAGATGTCGATTCAACACGGGAGGAGACAGATACCGTGTCACTCCCGAGTCGGACTGCACAGCCATTCTCGGCGGTGCAGATAGACTCTTAAGAAGCTACACCATCGTCTCTCGAGACGGACGGCTGCCGATCTATATATGTAATATCTATCTACATATTATCTATTATCATCATCTATCATCTACTTATTTATCTATCATCTATTTATTTATCTAGATTGGCAGCCTTTTTAACATTTAATATGTGTCTTTCTCTGTTCCTTGATTTCAGTTTGAGTCTTTGTTATTTGAGACAGTATAAGATAAATGATTATGAAAAGAAAAGGCATTTTTGTAGATAGGTATCTTTTCTCCAAACTGTTTGTTTTACCATTCTGCTTCTCAAAGAACATACAATTAAGTAAACTGACCACTAAGTGTAAACAGTGAGCAACCTGTTGGGGGAATTCATTTTATAACATGTAGTTTAGAATGCCTTTTAGTATGATAAATTCAAATACAGTAACTTATAAGTATGTCAGTAAGTTCTTTAAAAAGCGAGAAATATTTTTGAAAATCAATTTTGAATTCCTTTCTGTTATAATGCAATTCTTTCCCTTCCACAAAATTAATCTACTTAATTAATATTTCCAGATATCAACATGGGATTGAAAAAAACAAAGCTTTTGTAGTATTAAATATGATGTTATTCTTGAAAAAGTAATTAATTCACCCTGATTTTTTTCTTTATTTCTTCCAATGTTTTTATTTCTCCTTTATAGCATAAAGTGCCAGACTTGAAAATCTTTAATTGTATTAAAAAAGACTATTAAAATAAATTTGTGAGCCATGTCTGTTAATGTTTTGTTGTTTTCTAATGACACAAATTGTCTCGAAAATATGTTCCAAAGCATTATTTATATAAATACTTGTTTTTATTTATAGTAAAAGTGACTTTTCTAGGAAAGAAAATGATTGCTTTTTCAATGATTGCAAATTTTTAAGTTGACAAGTTTAATTACATGCTGGTTAGTTCTACATGCAGTACCTTCAAACAGTGCGGCTGCCTTGGAACTTCTCATATACCTCAGGCTTTTATGCACGGTTTTCCTGTTTATTTCTCTTGTCATCCTTTTCCTATCTCTCCACATCCTTTGTCTCTTTATTTAGTCTTTCTACTTTTTCTTAGTCTGTATTTTCTTGTTTCCCCTTTCTCCTCTGTTTTTTATCTACCTCCGTATTTACTTTTCTTTTTTAACTCTTTAATTCTCAAACCCTTGAAGAGAGAGGAAATGGTAGGAAGAAAATTTTAAACAAAATACTTTTTTTAATTTAGTGAATAATCTTTGAGTATTCTTTAGATATCTGGTCTTTGTGGTGTAAGTTTAGTTAACTTGAAATAAAATGTTTAAAGAAAAAGCTATAATTATTTCTTTGAGAGGATCTATAGAGCTATTTTCTAGGATAAATATATCTTATAGATGAGTTACTTTATGTACTGATAGCAATATGTATTACATGTATTTTTCTAGTACTATTATATACATATGAGGTTTCACATATATAAAATTTTGGAGATGGTGATTATGTTTTATTAGGAAGCACATTCTAGATAAATTGTTTTTATTAGCTTTGATAACATATTTATAGACATCTTGCTTCCTATTGTTTAAACTTTATTATTTATTTTAATCATACCTTTAAACCATTGCAAATGGCTTTTCATTTATAGCATTGTGACATTGATAAGATTATTGATTAAAAAGTATTGAGAACACTGACTTGTTTATTTTTAACTATGCTAGTAAAGGCTCAACTGTTTCAGTATAATACATTTTGTGTGTGGAACATAAAGATATAACCTGATGAAATCTGATGCACTAGAAAGCTAGTATCTAAAAATGGTATTACTTTAATATTATTATTATTAAATAATTAGATAATATAACAATTATTACAGAAAATTCTCAGTCATTCTTGCCATCAAAAATGGTATACAGCTGTGAAATATGTTAACAGACATTGGTTGCGACCACATTTTCGCTTTCTCTCTCTGTCAAGGTACCTGTGTCAGTGGCCATGATGACTCCCCAGGTAATTACCCCTCAGCAAATGCAGCAGATCCTTCAGCAGCAAGTTCTGTCTCCTCAGCAGCTCCAAGCCCTTCTCCAGCAGCAGCAGGCAGTCATGCTGCAGCAGGTAATGTGGGTTACCTGCTTTGGTGTTCTAGCATGGCACAGAGGTATACCCCCATGTTACAGCATCATGGACATATTTGAGAATTTATTTTCCATTTGAAGGGACAACCTAGCAGCATGCTAGAACATAAATGTACAGTTTTAATTGCAGAGCTGCATAACAACATTTAGGTCTCTTGGTCTTTTTAGATACATTAAAGTGTAGAAAAAGAGCAGAGAAAGGTGTAAATGAAACATGAGATAAATCAGTATTAAAATATACAAATGCTTAGACACATTTGCTTTGTAGACTTGCCAATAAAAGTGCAAAGAGATGTATAGATAATTGTTACTTTTAAAACTCCTAATATCTTAGCACTTTTTAGTTCATGTAATTATGAGATTTGAACTGGCCCTTTTATTACAATGGGGAAAGTAACATCCCAAATGTTTTTGTTTTCTCAAAAATATGTTCTGTGTTTTGGAAGAGAAGTATCTACTCAACTAGGACAGTTGAACAGCTAAGTCACCAGCTCATAAAATATAATTAAAAAAAAAATAACAAAGCTAATATGTACATCATTGGAACCCTAATTGTATATAAAGTGGACTTCATGTTATAGGCTTACTTATCATAAAGAAAATGATGTGCTGTATCTTAATTTTTATATACTTAATTACTTTTTTGTCTTTGATGATGACCACAGGTCAGTTGCTTATATTCCAGTTCCTTTTATACATCTGATGGATTTAAATTATTTTCCTATAACAAATAAACAACCTGATTATCTGTAACTATGTATTTGGTTCTTATAAATGGTAGAGTATAACTTATTCTATATACTATTGGGACTTCAGATGTAATAATTTAGTGTATTAATTTGTCTCTGACCCTTTAGAAGACAGATTTTCTATACCTTTTTGTTTAGGATTTTTTAAAAAAAAATCTGGATTGGAAAATTTCAGAGTTATCTTGGGAAAAAATGTACGTAGATCTCTCTCCTTGAATCCAATGCATGATTTCTTGTTGTTCTTGTGAGGTGAATCTTAATGAATATTTTATCATATCCCAATCTAGAAGAGTTTAGGAAATTTATAATACACAAAACTTTTGCCTTTATTTATTCAAATCAAAATGGTTTATTCAGCAACAACTACAAGAGTTTTACAAGAAACAGCAAGAGCAGTTACATCTTCAGCTTTTGCAGCAGCAACAGCAGCAGCAGCAGCAGCAGCAGCAGCAGCAGCAGCAGCAGCAACAGCAGCAGCAGCAGCAGCAGCAGCAGCAGCAGCAGCAGCAGCAGCAGCAGCAGCAGCAGCAACATCCTGGAAAGCAAGCAAAAGAGGTAGGATCTGGCCCACTTACTGGTATAGAAGACTGTGAGTTTGGAAAGGGCAGTGAGGGCAGGGTGGTCTCAGACCTTACTCTCACAAGGCTTTTGGTCAAAGATGCATTATCATACATTTTTTACTAAGGTTAGTAACAGGAACAGTAGAACTACCCTCCTGTCCTTTTTTGTAGCTTGGAACTTGAGAGTTCCCAGTCCAATGCTGCTGTCATCTAATGTTCACTGCTGAATCAGTGTACAAATAACAATCTCTGCTGGATAAAGTACCAAATATCTTGTATTTACCAAGAATTCTAAGTTGGTGAGGGAACTTTATTTTTCTCAGAGCTGCAGCTCAAAGAACATGAATGCAAATTTGGCCTCTTATTGGGGGTTGGGGGTTCAGGGAAGAAACTGGTTGAGCACAGATTTCAAAGTCACAGGCTTCTGATTAATGAACTGCTACTGTAGGTTTGGAGTGGTGAGTAGAAAGTTACAGTTTGATATGCTCATAAATCAAACTGACAAGCTGGCTTCTCGGGCCTAGCTTGCAGTTGTCAGCAAACTGCATCAAATATAAACATAATACAAACAAAACATGTTGAAGTAGTTAAATTGATCAGCAGGTATCAGAGCTGTTGTCTTCAAGCTGCCATTATGCAGACGTCCAGGAAACAGTTTTGACCTCCCGAGGCTTTGATTCTGTTTGGATTTGTGAATAGAATTTCAGACAGCCATCAACTACAGAATAGAAATTGCTCCCTTATTTCTCTGGAGGCTTTGGGCAATCCACATGACTTGCTCCATTATGCAGTCTGTTTTCCAGTGAGTGCATCAGAACTTTCTTTTCCTCAAACTGAAAAGGAAAGGTCTTTCATGGCAGCTTGTCTTTCTCTGAAGTTTGACTTCCTTCTCCTCAGTCCAAAGAACTAGAGTTTGTATTGTAATACTTCACAAAATTGAAAGTTAAACTTTTCCTTATAATGAGGAGACTTTTTTTGCCTTGAACATAATTCAGTCTTTAATATACTCCAACAAGAGAGGAGAAGGAAGAAGAGGGAGAGCTAACAGGCCTTTCCTGTGAAAGTTACATCCCAGTTTATTAAAAGATTACTAGAGACTACATTCATGAACTTCTGAAGAGTGACCTTACTCAGTTGGAAAAAAATAGAGAATGTTGTTGAAATTGACTGTTTCTATAAACTGTTATTCTTTTAATGTATATAAATGTATTATCATCTTCAATAAGCTGATTTTTAAAAGTCTGAACCTTTGTTAAATACTTTCTCTAGACCTTGCCTCATGCTCTTAATGCAAGTTCTTAGGTTCTCTGATGCTGTGTGATATTTTAAAGAAAAGCAAGTGAAAATCTAGAACTTGCATATAGTCTGCACTTGACAACTTACCAGGTGATGAGAGGAGTGTAAATTTCTCTGTGTGAGAGCTGTTTGAGCAGACCATATTCTCTGCTGTTGACTGGTGGGTTCTCTGATAGCAGCAGCAGCAGCAGCAGCAGCAGCAGTTGGCAGCACAGCAGCTTGTCTTTCAGCAGCAGCTTCTCCAGATGCAACAACTCCAGCAGCAACAACATTTGCTCAGCCTTCAGCGTCAGGGACTCATCTCCATTCCACCTGGCCAGGCAGCACTTCCTGTCCAGTCACTGCCTCAAGGTACATACAAAATGTGGTACACACTTCATTTCTAATGTTGCACTTTCTAATATTTCATGGCCTGACTGCTTTATACCTTGAGAATTATGTTTTTGCAACCTTTAAGATTATTATTAAAACATGATTAACATGGTTGCATGACACACTTTTTGAGATTCAGAAATTTTACTACACTTTGCTTTCAAATGTTTTGTTAAATATTAAATGTGTATTTCTTAGTCATATGGCAGAAACTAATTTAAAAAGGGCAACAGAATTCAAGCACTATTAAATATACACTGAAAATCTGCAAAGAACTGGATTAGTGGTAAGGCTAACAACACTCTGTTTAACATAAATGAGCTGAGTTTTGTGGACAACTGACCAGAAGATAGAAGTTCCTAGTCTTCACATTGAAACCCCAACATATGAAAGAGAGGCTTTATATATTTCTGCAGAGCACGTTCCTACTTATGTCATATGGGGTCCCATCGTACATCGAGGGACCAGACCGATCTTATTTTTTCTAAAATAATATAATCAATTTGTATATTGTAAATTATAGCTTTAAAAAGCTATCAACTAAAAAAAAAAAAAGCTATCAACTGTGTTCTTATTTGTTTTTCAGATAAGAAAACTTTGGATGTACTTTGATAATAATAAAATACTATCTAATAATAGACTATCATACAATAATACAATTGTATATACTTTTCATTTAACTTTTAACTTTTGGAACATAGAACAATTTCTAGGTACTAAAAGAAAAAAAACTGTAACTAAAGTGACTCACGTGCTAAAATTCTCAATTAATTAAAAGTCATATATCATTAAACTTCATAAAAACATATTTTAATTTGCATTTGGATTTTGTTAGAACAAACCTTAATCCAGATGAACTTTATATTGAGTTTGTTATATTTTTTACACAGGGATCACACTGTAGTAGTATTTGTTGTGCATTTTTCTGACTCAAGGGTACACTGTAGAAAATTAAGAACAATGAAGTATACAAAAATTAAAATTAATCAAACGAAATATAATCATTGTTTTGTCACATAAAAATATTATGGTAAATGTTTTTTCTCTTTATTTTTCAAATTACTGTCTTGTTCGCTTACTTTTCCTAGAATTCCCTCTTTCACTTGACTTCTAACCCTCTACTTCACCTGATCTTCTAATTCATTCCTAGGAAATCAAGAAAGTTTAAATAGTAAAAAAAAAAAAAAAAAAAAAAGATACTAAACGCTCTTTTCTGTGTTACTCCAAAGAGAATTGGAATAAATCATGGTGTCACAAGAACAATGATTATTCCACTCACAAGTTATTGTTCTTTAGGAAAATAAGTACAGTTTGAAGGTGAATAAACAAGGTTTAAAAAAGAAAGAAACATAAATTAATTCAGTGTAAACATAGATGTCTTTGGTAGAAACTACACTAAAACAAAAGAAAAATATCTCATTGAATTTTACCAGTAAAATTTAAATAAAATCTGTATTTAGGATCTCATTACATGAGATTTCATTCAATAGAAAAGCATGGTCTACCATGATTTTGTTTTTTGTTTTTGCTAAAACCATTCAAACAAGCATTGAAAAAAGTTTAAAATAGATATTCATAGAAACAAAGTATAACTTATTTGAAATATATTTGTTAAACTGTATTCTTCCAAAACAAGCATATAAAATATCTTTCTAAACAAGAAAATTTATTATGATACAGCCATTCTAATAGCTTTAAAATGAAAATTTTATCTCTGAGTTTTATTTTGATAGCTGAGAGATAAAACACACAGGATGGAGAACATTGAGGGAAAGGAAGTAAATCTGAAAACATATCTGGTTTTGTGCAGGAAATTTATATTTTAAACAGAAGAGATGAAAATCAATATTGTGTTTTTCAGTGTTTAGATGAATAAGTGTGAAAAGTTTCATTGTGGAGACCCATAAGCCAAACACAGTCAGACTGTCAAATAAACCAACTACAGTAAAAAATCATGATTTCATGATGCTGTGCTGAAATCCCCAAATTAGAGTGTGAGAAAGAAAAGTAGTATTTGTTAGAAAATGTAAGCCCTGCCTTAGTTATTGGTTATTTCAGATAAAAATATTTTAAATATTTTTATTTATAGTTTCCCAGTGCACTTTGTACCAGGGTTTGGACTGTTGATTAGCCATGAATAGGAGACAAATAAAACTGGGTAGGATTAATATGCAGTGATAATTTTTCCTTTGCATTCTTAAAAATATGGCATATTTGAAGTATTTATCCCCATGATTTAACACAAATTTCTCGGGCTGCTTTTAATGTTAAAACTTTTTTCAACTATATAAAAAATATGTGTATAAGAATCAGCTAATTTTGGTAACAATAGGAGATATACTCACATTTTTCTCTATTGTAAAATAATGAATGTATTTTACCACTTTAAAGTAAATTATTTTAAATATGAAGCATTTAAAGTCATCAAAAATATTGCTATAATATTCAAATGTAATGTAAACTAAGCAATTAGATTATCTCTACATTTATAGAGTGACTATAGATATACAGAAATCAAATAAAAAAGAGTGAATTTTGAAAACAATCTCAAATAAAGTACTGAATATAAAGCTATTTACTACATGTATAGTATAGTTCATATATCAGCTAGTAATTACTTAGAGACACATTTTTATAACCCAGTACCATTGTCTATAGGTTAGAAAATAGAAAAGTATTGTGCATGTACGTTAAACTTAGTTTTTTTTTTCACATAAGATAGAAGTCAGTGTACCCCCAATACATAATATATTCACAGGTTTACTATAATTATAGAGACTATAAATTCCATCTTATTTCAACTTTTTACACATTTTTGAACTTATAAAAGTTAGTTAAGACATAATAAGATTTTTACTACCAATCTGAAACACCAAACAAGAAATGCTAGCTATCAAGCAAAGCACTGTTTTGAACTAACACTTTATAGAACGGGATCAGCTTGGAATCAGAGAATTTTTGAATAATAAAAAAGTGAAATCTTTTGAAATAACAAATAATAATGTCTTTTTGCTGAGTTAGGAATGTGCTGAAGTTTGTCTTTGATATTAGTATTTAGCCAAAATCAGTTATTTGGCTTTGACTTCATTCTTTGCTTATGTTAATCTAGATAGCCAAATGCCTACTTCAGCATCACTTCTGACATTTTTGATTTTTTGCTTAATCTATGATCATGTTTGCATAATCACCATTGTATATTCATGGTAACAATACCAGTAACTTATTTTAAATATTAAGCATTTAAAGTAATCATGAATATTACTATAATTTTCAATTTTAATATAAAATAAGCAATTTGATTATCTCTACATTTATAAAAAATACATTTCATACAGAATTATTAACATCTTAGTATTCCATTTCAAATACTAGTAAGTCTTCTATTTGTAAGTTGGAGGAGCAGTTGGTGGGGGGGCAATTTATATGATGGAACTCCATAAGCAAACACAAGCATGAATGTACTTTTATCATTACCTGTGAATGCTATTACTTTTGTATATAAAAACTAACATATATAATTAAATACATTGGGATATATTAAAATTGTGTTGTTAGTTTTGAGAAAATGTAAAAAAGAAAGATGGCGATTAAATTATATCATAATTCTAATTGTTACAGAATTGCTTAATGAGCTAACCTGCATAATGTCTTTTAGGACATAAGGCTTGAAAATAATTTCTGTTTGCCAATTCTTTATGTCTTGAAGAAAGACTAAAAAGTGAAATATTAACTTTGCCACATTAAAATGTCATGCTGATTAAAACTGAGAAATTGTTGTTTTTGTAATAAAACACCAAATTTTAAAAATGCAGCCTGTAAAATTTTAATATTAAAATCACAGGAGGAATTTTTTATATCAAATGTATTCCTGTATCCCTATCCCAGAAGTTCCTTTCTTTGGTGACATTATTTGCCTTTGGTCTCAGATTTAGCAAATAGTGATTTTTACTCCTTATAATTCATCCTTTGGGCAAAATGTGTATTTTTTTCACCCTTCATTACACATATATTTGAAAGATGGACATTGTACTTACAGTTTATTCTAAACCCCTAGTCAAATAATATGTTAAGTTAGCACATTATATATAAAAATATAACTGTGAAAGATAGCTCAGAGACTGGAGTAATGGTTGCCTCTGGAGAAGAGAACTGAGGATCCAGAGCTCAGGGCTGGTAGGGGTATTTAATTTTTCAATATGTACCCTTCTCTGTGACTTAATTATTTTATCCATGTGTATATACTAGTTTTAAAAATGTAAAATTTAATATTAAAAATAAAAATTACATGATTACATTTCAAAAATTCGAGTTACTAAATATCAAATTGGTTCAATAAATATATGACTGATATAAATACTTCTACCAAAATTTGTTTTTATTACTTCTTATTGTAAGTAACCCTAGCAAATAAATAGAGTACTAGTACATAAGTGAATTAAAAATTCAAAGTAGACTTAATTTTTTAAACATTGACTTTAGAGAGTAGCAATGTTCATAAATAGTATCCTCTCTAAGAGCCACAGAATTTCCATGTGGAAACCAAGATGTCTGAGAACTGTGTGAATTTTTTAAAATCAATGATATCTTCAACTGATTACTGAGCACATACCAGACACTGTTCTAGGCACTGGGGGTATACCGGTAATAAAAGTTTCTTATTCTTATAAAGCTTAAATTGCAGTGGAGGGAGACTGATGGTAATTAAAACAAACAAATAAATAATATAGTTTCCAAGACTGATAAATGCTTGAAAGAAAAATATAGTAGGGTAAGGTCATAGAAAATGATAGAAGGCAGGATGGGGAGAGGCAGTGGTTGACAGCGTGGTCAAAGACCTCTGAGAGGAGGTGATGCTTGAACCATTTAAGTGAAGGGAAAGAGAAAGCCATAGGGATATTTGAAACCAGAGTGGCCTAGGCTTTGGGAACAGCCAGCCAGAGCAATAGATGGAAAGGGAATAAATGTTTGATGCATTTGAGAGTCAGCAGGCTAGAATAACAGAATGAAATGTAGAGAAATAGAAAGAGAGAGAGAAACAGAGAGATGAGGTCAGAGAAACAGGCAAGAGCACAGTGATAAATGTCAGCCCCCCACAGGCCATAGTAAAGTGTTTTATTTATTTATTTATTTATCTCTACGTTATCTGAAAAAGCATTGGAGTTTGGGAAGTTTCATGGCCTAATTTACACTTAAAGGTGTACATTTTGGCTTACATAGGAAGGGTAAATTATATGAAGGCAAGGTAAAATCAGGGAGACAGTCAGGAAGCTGTAGTGGTGGTCCAGGCAAGAGTAAATGGTGAAACACAGAGATAGGCAGGTGAGATAGTGAAGTTTTGATGCAGAAGTCATGTTGATGCTATTACAAGAAAGGATTTGCTAATGGAGTTTGGCTTTTAGGACAACAAACACATATAAACAAGTAATAAAAAAGTTACAGTCAGAAAAGTTTCAGAATCCTATGCTAAAACTAGAAATAAAGTTATAATTAATTAACAATTTTATATAGGCATTACTTTCTATGTAGTAGAACCATCTTACTTTTTTAAGCCTTTTTTGTTTGTTTTTTTTTTACAAAAAGTTTTTACAACTTTAGAAAACTGAGTTATGCTATATTTTCTTTAGTCTCAGGCTCAGTTTTAAAATCACAAGGAGCTAGATTCACCAAAATGATAATTTTTAATAAAACTATCTGTATGAGATGGTGATAAGTATAACAATTTAAGAATACCACTGTAATGAATGATATGACTAGAAATTATGGTTGGAGCAGTGAGAATTCTTCTATTACCTTGGTCTACTTACCACTATGCCTAGATCACTGATTCTTCCACTTGCAGGGGAAGGGATGAGACGGCTTACTCTCCTCACCGTCATATTCTGTTATCTTTCTCCACTCTCCCCTGCCTATTATATTCCACTTCATTCGTACACACCTCTTGAGTAGTCAACATCACTGTACCATATGATGTAGATGTATGTTGGGTTGTGGGAGAGTGGAAGTAGTTTGATGAGCACTTCCATTGTTCTATTAGATGTTGTAGATAAATATATCAAGAAAAACAAAACAAAACAAAGATTTGGGAGCCACAAGACATTAAATTTTTTCTGCTGACTATGAGCTTAGTGAGTTATGGCAACATATTTAATCTTTATGAGCCTCCACATCCTCATCTGTAAAAGGTAATGATTTCTAACTTTAGGCAAGGTTAATTAAGATTATGAAAGTAAATAACCAGAATACAGTAGATGCTCAATAAATGATAGCCATCATAATTCCAAATATATTTCCCTTGTCATATCTTTATCAGAAGTTTTCATATTTTTAAAAAATATTTTTTAAATTTATTTTTAGAGAGAGGGGAAGGGAGGGAAAAAGAGAAGGGGAGAGATATCAATGTGTGATTGCCTCTTGCACGCCCCCAACTGTGGACCTGGCCTGCAACCCAAGCATGTGCCCTAACCGGGAATCGAACTGGTGACCTTTTGGTTCACAGGCTGGTGCCAACCCACTGAAGCACATCAGCCAGGGTTAATATTTTAAATATAATATTTTAACAGCAGAGGCACTCAAGTCAGATTGCCTGGATTTAAATTACAACTTTATTTGTGACCTTGGACATATTTTTGAACCTCACTCCCACTTTGTTTCTTAATCCATAAATTGGTTAAAAAATATATCAGGGTAAAAGATAAAGGGGGTCAAATATATGGTGACTTTGGGTGGTAAACACACAATGCAATATACACATGATGCATCATAGAATTATACGCTTGAAGACTATATAACTTTATTAATCAATTTCACTACAATAGTTAATTTAAAAAGTTTTAAAAAGTACCAACTCCATTGGATTGTAGTGATAATTAAATAGCATAAGGTGTATAGAGACTATATGAAAGCACAGTACTTGACACATGTGTCAGAAGTGTATGTTTGTGATATAGCCTGGCACCAAGGAATAGACAAGATTCACACATAGTAACTATGCTATTCACTTAGCTTTTATTGAATGTTTAAGTTCACTCAAAGTAGTTTAATACTCAAAGTATTAACATGCATTAATATCCTACTCACATTCTAAGAATCTAAGAGAATTATAACACACACACAGAGCAACCAATGGGGGTTAACAAATCCAAGTCCCAAAGTCTCTGTCTGCAGGTTCAGGAAACAGCAATGTGAGCAGAGGAGTTGTCAGTGTCTTGCAAGGAAGGATCTCTGGAGCCTGGTGGGCAGCAGGGAAGGAGAAATCCTCAGTCTAGCAGGGCAGAGCCTCCATCAGCCCGTACCAAGAGAGATCAATGTGGCATGGGGCGTCACTCTGGTGTGTGGAGCTCGGCTGTCTCAGCAGTGGTCTGGAGCCTGCCTTAGTTATACTTTGAAAGTGATGTATTCCACCCTCGTGGGTCTTTTCAATAAATGTCCTGGCACCCCTGATGCCAATTTGGAATTTGCCCAGGAACCTATGGGTGGCACATGGCTGTTCTGCTTGACACCCCTGCTGGCAAGAGTGGAATTTCCCCAGGAGTCTATCTATGGGTGGTTCCACTCTGCAGACATGACTATTCTGATCACATGTGCAGATATCTTAGCTGTGTCTCCTTACCAGATATGTCTGCTCTTACCACGTGGGCAGATACCTTAAGTGTGTCCCTTTGCCAGATGTATCTAGAGTGACATAGGCAGTTTCCCTCTTAAATAAAAGTGTCATGGCTGAGTGACAGACATTTTAGTTGACAAGAGAACTCCACTTAGTTTTATATATTTTGTGCTACCTTGATTGGACCAATGCCATTTTATTGGTCTTGCTCTCCACAATATGTAAGTACTATTTTATAAGCCAAATGCGGTAAACTATAGTCTTTCAATTCCTTGTTCAAAAATTATAAAAGTACAAGGATTGTGCCTAGCTTTTCTATTTTCATTTTTTATAAATCAGGGCAATTTGCATAATCTGAACCAGGGAGTTTTAAAAAATAATAGTGGATTTATTCTATCGGTCATAAAATGAAGAATTTTAGATGTTATCACATGTGATCAGAACAGTCATGTCTGCAGAGTGGGACCACCCATAGATAGACTCCTGAGGAAATTCCACTTTTGCCAGCAGGGGTGTCAAGCAGAACAGCCATGTGCCACCCATAGGTTCCTGGGCAAATTTCTCTGTTGTCATCAGGGGTGCCAAGACATTTATTGAAAAGACCCAGGAGGGTAGAGTACACCACTTTCAAGGTATAACTAAGGCAGGCTCCAGACCACTGCTGAGATAGCCGAGCTCCGCACACCAGAGTGCTGCTCCATGCCACATTGATCTCCCTTGGTATGGGCTGCTGGAGGCTCTGCCCTGCTGGACTGAAGATCATTTTGTTTTATTCAGGACCTCAAAATGCATTTCAAAATGAAATAACAAAATAACTGAATAGTTGTCAAATATAGTTTTATTTTTAATTGTTTACTCTTTTCCCTGATGTTTTTGTTAACCTTCCTTACTTCATTGTTTCTTTTCATTTATTTTAATGTCTTATTTCAGATCTATCTCACTTTCAAAAACTTAGTACTAGCAATAAGTGAAACCTACTGTTAAAAGTTTAATATTCAAATAGAATTTCTGGATTTTTTTTCTATTCATTCTTAATATCATTCTGAACACTGTTATTCCCAGTGCTATTCCCAGTTGGTAGCCTTTAGCAAATAAATGATTATTCAAGAGAAAAGCTTGAATGTTATAAAGTCACTTAGTATTGTATATTAATTATGTTGTAACATCATTTTATTATTGGCATCAATCCAGTAATAACATTAATCTCATTAGGTGAACTTTACCTTGTTATATTAGTGGATCTTTCTTTCATTTTACAGCTGGCTTAAGTCCTGCTGAGATTCAGCAGTTATGGAAAGAAGTGACTGGAGTTCACAGTATGGAAGACAATGGCATTAAACATGGAGGGCTAGACCTCACTACTAACAATTCCTCTTCGACTACCTCCTCCACCACCTCCAAAGCATCACCACCAATAACCCATCATTCCATAGTAAATGGACAGTCTTCAGTTCTAAATGCAAGGCGAGACAGGTAAATCTCATTATATTTATTCAATATTTATCTACCACCAAATTTTACTTTTACCATTGATAAAACTAAAAATTATAATTTGTACTTAACAGGGGCAAAATGGGTAAGACAGCAAATTAAATGGAAACCTTTAGATTATTTATTTTATATATTATTTTTCATTACAAAAAGCAGTTTAAATACTAGCAGTTTGTTAAGTACAGTTATAATTTGCCTGAAAAAAGCTATTTTTAATAATTCCATGTGGAATTATTGTCAGTACATTTTTATGACTCAGATACTGTGATTAACCTGAAGGCCATGAGAACATTTTATCATTTTTAACTTAACCAGTTTCAAATAATTAAAGATGTGTACATACACCACTTAATATATGTTTCACACATGTGGTTAGAAATCAGAGGATATATATATGTTCCTAATGTTCTTCTTTAAAAAGAACTTTTCAAAAATTGCCTTACTCTCTTAAAAATACAGTTATTTTTCCCACTTAACCACATACAAATATATGTTAAATATATTTT
Organism: Furipterus horrens; assembly: GCF_987537825.1. Taxonomy (NCBI): domain Eukaryota; kingdom Metazoa; phylum Chordata; class Mammalia; order Chiroptera; family Furipteridae; genus Furipterus; species Furipterus horrens. Next base: position 67,450,494 of record NW_028327179.1, read on the forward strand.
TTATTTAGATGTTACTTTAAGGTTATATGGCTGGATTATGATGGAATTTATAAATATACAAAAATACTGTATAGTGATTATTTTCTGAATAAATTTGACAAAATTCAAAATAAAATATTTGATTTCAGTTGCCAACACTGAGTACATTGTGTTAGATAATTTTTAAAGCTGTTTTATTTTAGTTGTATGAAGACTGTCTTTGTAAGAGGAGAACTCATGTACTTTTGCCCATTTATTTAATTTATTTAGGCATATGGATACCTAATCAGGTCCTTTAAAGTAATTTACATAATATATGTAAGCTAAATATTGCTTAACATGAAAAGTATCTTTTTAAAAGATGAAATATAAGTGTAGGATTTCTTAACACAGTGGCTTAGGCTTAGCTCTGAAATTCAAATTTAAGTGTAGTGGAATGATAGTGTTCTGTTATACAATGCTAATATCTGTGTAAATGCAACAAATATTCTTTCTCATAAACATTTTTTTCAAAGACATTTAATCACAGTACAGTTTAAAGTAGAATGTTATTGGCGATGTTTCTGGCTTCATTTGCATATCATGAAAAATTTTTCTTCTTAGCTTGCATTATTATAAAATGATATAAAATGGTATGCCTTTGAATGCTTTAACTGAATTAATTTGATGAGTATATATTTTAGAAGGTGATTGATTTTTCTAGGATCTTTCTATCTGATACAATACTCACTTTTCAAAAATCTTTGATAATTATAGATGGACATAGCTGATGGGCACTGTCCCAGAGTAAAGATTTTAAAATCTATTGTTATGAGTAGAAATATATATGGTTCACACCTAAATACTGAATAATTTAAATGTTCCTAATGCTCTTCTTTAAAAAGAACATTTCAAAAGTTATTTTACTTTTTTAAAAATACAGTTTTTTTCCCCTTGACCACATATGATATATATTTTTTATTTGGAGGCAAATGTTACATTAAGGTCATACGGCAGGATTAACATACAATATTATACAGTCTTCTTAGTTTTTCATCCTTTATTAACAGTCATCTTTGGCTCTATTTCTCCTTTAATTGGAACATCATCTAGCCTTGGCAGTTGAACTATTCAGTAGAACGATTAAATTTTTCTGACTGCTCTGAGCTGCATTGACCTGTTTTGACCTGTTTGTCACTGGTTGTAACCTGACAGGCTCTAGCAGCCTGCAATGATTATGGCTTTTTGAGATGAATCTGATCTGTGTTCCTTTGCTACAGCTCGACACATGAGGAGACTGGAGCCTCTCACACTCTCTATGGCCATGGAGTTTGCAAATGGCCAGGCTGTGAAAGCATTTGTGAAGATTTTGGACAGTTTTTAAAGTACGTTTTAACTTTTTTTTTAAGGGAAGGAGTGGGTTATATGGAAATTTTAGCCACTGTTTTAAATAAACAAACGAAAGCTGAGGGAGGAAAGTAGAGGTCCATCGTGAGGCATAGTCTTAAGTTTTCTATGTGTTTCAATGAGTGGATTAGCAAAGTCAGACCAAGAAGTTTAACTTTTTATCTCTACCTTTTCATGAGAATATTTATGAATTATTCAATAAACGTTTTGAAACAGCGTACTCTAATAGTATCATTAATAATTGGGAGATATGTTTGCAGGGTTCACTTAAATTTCAATTTTTCAATTAAAATTTCAAGTAAAATTATGTGGAGTCATATTTTATACGTATGTATATATATATATTTTTAATATATATACACATATATAATTAGACAAATTTTACAGATTTACTTTTTTGAATTGCAAACTGTATTTCTTATATTAAATGATGATATTTTAAAATGTATATTTAATAAGAATAAAAATTAAATTAATAGGAGCTAAAAGTTTTAAGATAACTATGTTTCATCCACATTGACACTTGTTGCCCCCAGAATCATAAGGAAACATGCATGACTTCTCTACCTTAAAATAAAAACTTGGTATATCCTTAATTTCTTCATACAGTGAAATTTTTTTTAATTCTTGAGAGATTCTTTTTCAAATGAGAATATGCATTTTTATGAACATTTTTCATGCACAATTCCACTATACAAGAGTTCTAAACAGAGAGCTACAGATAGGTTTATGGAGATGAGTTACTTCACAGGCTGAGACTCTTATGTTGTCATGGAGCAGCTAATAGGGTGAATGAACTGTTTCATGCTTCATCAACAATTAAGTTAATTAACTCATTTGGAATTGCATTGCTATGTTGCCAGGATGTTGGAAGAAACATCAGAAAGATGTGTTTACAAATGATAGACCTTGGAGTATAGAGCAAAAGCACCTTAACAACAAGGCACAAGTACTTGGCATCATAACTTTATAATTGAATTACAGTAAGACTTCCACAAGGATTTTTTAAAATATTTTTCATTCCTGACCAATTAACAGAAAATTTTTTCATATGTTACTATGACTTTTGTAAATGTCCTGAAATGAATAATTGTACTCCTATTATAATAAAACAGTCATGAGCTACCATTTTGTTGAGTATGAAACTGATTCTACTGTTCTAAGCAAAGAGAACATTTAAAATGTTAGGTAAGTTTTCTAAAGTTTTTCTTTCTAGGAAAAATAACATTTGTTAAAACAAAGACAGACTATAGGAATATTAATTCTTATAACAACTAAATACTTCATTTGGATATATTAGTCTTTATCAATATGTTGTATTATTCCTTATCATTAAGATTATTTAGAGGACTAATACTACTGTTTCTTCAATATGGTAATTTAAATCATAGAATTAGCTCAGTCACTATACATTTTATTGCTTCAAGTTGTTCTTTCTGACAACATTCAAAATTAATCTTTAAGAAAATAATGTATCTTTCCTTCAGAATCATTTCCTTTGTGGCACACGGAAAGAAGCATTTTATTCATCTTCATTACTTGTATATATTTTTATTACTTACAAAAAGATTATCAGGAGCCCTCATTTTATCCTCCACAGTTCTTTTTTTGTAATCATGCTAATATTTTTTCAAATTGAAGAATTACAAGTAAAAAAACATTTTTTTTCAATTAAATATCAACTTTGGTTCCAGAGACTAACCATTTTTCCAACCCATTAAATTTATAGGGATGGCAGAACAAATGACAGAAGATTTTAAGGCCTTTCTTTTAGTTCATTTTTAATGATATGCTTTAGATTTCCTAACTTAAAGATCTGATAATGTCTGTTAATAGAATTAATGACAATATACTATACTAAAATAAAATATTAATAAGACATATTTCCATAGTGTTATTGTGTTTTTCTTAAAATTCGTGTGAAATTTGAAGAGAAAGAAAACAATTTTGTTAAATTAATTTCAGTTTATTTAGTGTCTGTGTGGAAGATGAAATGAAGAAGACACCACCACTAATATAGATTTCCTTGGAAAGAAGATTTTCTTTTCTTTTGTAATAACAGAGAGAATTAAGGTCTTAGAACAAAAAAAATGTCTAATTAGTCAAGAAGCTCTGAATGGTTTTTATCTCACAGTTTTCATGTTTATCCATTCTCTGGAAATTTTATAGCCAGTGTTCATTATAAAAGTGTTTTTTGAGAAAATATTGTGGCTTTTTTATTCCTAAAATGCACTATAAATAAACTGTGTAGCTTGAACTTATTCATTGGTTTGAAATAAAAGTAAACCATCAATTATTACCATTTAGCCTACATATGCTAAATAACAAGTGATAGTACCAAATTCCCTTTCTCACATTACATTCCCAAATTGGTAGAATATCTGTTTTGACCCAACACCAAATGAAAAACCACCAGAGGACAGTTGCTTGTAACATATATATTCTTAGTCATATATACATATATGACTTTAATATTCAATTGAAATATTATTTTCTGTCGAATAAAAAATTTGGCTAAGTTAGAAACTGTTATTTATAACAGCCAAATGAAAGCAGAAAATAAAAGATGAAGAAAGTTCAGGCTAAAAAGGTGTTTAGGAAAATTTTTGAATTTTGCTGTAAAGTAGGTGTTGACCAAAGCTAATCATTTTTCTGACTACTAACTGAAGATCTTACTAGATCACTAATACCATTTAATACTAGTTCTTCATTACTGTCTTATAAATGTCAAAGTGTAATAACATTTGACAGTACTTGGCTGCAAAATTAATTGCACTGGACCTAAGTCAGCTTGAATGTAGATAGATTGACATTTAGAGCTTAAACCAAAAGGTTTACACTTTTAACATTCCAGTTAGCAGACAAGTGTTTCTAAATTTGCATGCACAGATGCCAGCAAACAAAACATGGTCTGAAACAGAAAGTGATACTCCTTTCCAAGAAGGGCAGAATTGTTAGTGTCTATAAAAGTATCAATCTGTTAGAGAGTGATTAGTTGACAGTAAATGAATTAGGTTTTTTTCACAAAGACTACATTTGTAAGGCTTAACATTGTATAAAGAGGAACAGAAAAGAAAGTGGAAACAGTTTATTTAATGGGAAATTTGTTGTCTTTTTTTCTAGTACTGACTAAAAAATATGCTTTTGCTTAGTGTGTATTTTCAATTTCTTTGTCTTTGACTAGGCAGCATGGCTACAAAATTATGACCTCAAGGAGGCATTCTTTGAACTTGTCAGAATGTTGTTTCTTTTGGTGACAGTGCCTTATCTCTGAAAACTAAGGCATTTCACATAATCAGCTAAATGAATAGTGACAGCTAACATTTTGTATTTAAACTCCTGTCAGTGTTTAAACATAAAAAGCTTGATGCAAAATAAATGAAACACCAATGATTTGCAAGTGAAACATTTTGTTAAAAAGTCTAAGGTAGCTGGATTTAAATCTGATCCCTTTTTAGCTTATAAAATGATATAACTTTAAATTGAAAAAATCTAGAATTTAAAATTGAAATGCTAATCTTGGGTGTACATAATTGAAGCCACCACATGTATTCATAAACTTAAAATATTTGTTAAAAAGAATTGTGCATTAAATAAATTGGAAATATCCTGTCCTACTTTTCATCTTTCTGAAATGCTTGCTTACTTGTTCTTAGAAAAAATTTGACTGCTTATTTACATTTTTTTCTAGTCCACACTACCTACCTAGCACACAGATTCAATGCAGTTTTGAAAGAACGTCAGTAGACCACATCACTTATTCCATTTTGAAAACAAAAATCAATATACCTATAAAGTGACCCATAAATTAGATCTGGCTCACACAATGTTTGTTCAGTGCTGCCTTTCTGAATGCACCCTTTGCATTTTTTCTTCACCTCTGTGTTTGAACTGCAGTCTCGGTAAGAAGCTCATTAGGGGACATTAGGGACTGGAGCTAACCAGAATTCCAGAGCTTGCTTTGCTCTTATTAATGCATAGTAGAGTAGAATGCATTTAAATATTTCATAGACATTCAGTAATTTGTGTGTAATTTTCTTGTTAGCAGACCAGTAGAAGTAGAACAGGCTTGTGAAATGGTGTCAGTGATTGCATGGGTAATTTAAAGACCTTTGCCATCAGAAAGAGTATTATTATTGGCTAGTATGAAGCTGTGAAATAAAACTACCAATAAGTAAAAAAAAAAAAAAGAAGAAGAAAGAAAGAAAGAAACTTAATAAAGGTTTTGTAACAAGCATCTTCAGGGATAACAATCCTACTTGGTCATTTTGAAGCAGCTATAATTTATGACATAGGCAATATATCAAATGAATAAGATAGTATTATGGAGCATTCATATGAAAAGGGTATTTGCAACATTAGTTTCAACTTCCTGCAAGGGACATGATTAAATGATTAATGAAATGTCCCTTTGCATATGCATTTTGAAACAGCAATTAGGCACTGACTGAGGAAATCCACCAATCCTCTCATTTTTCAGTATTATCTCACTCTTGATTTATAAATCATAGAGAATTTTTGAATAGTAATATGTAGTACCTGAGATAGTTATAAAAACATAAAAGAGAATAATTTGGGCACGAAATAGTCACAAATACAAAACTTCATAATTTAATATTAATATTCAGTCTATTTATGTAGTCTTATTGCATTGTATTTATATCTGACATCATTTCTGTACTTTGATTGGCATAATTAAGTAGGGAGAATGAATAGGCACTATTTTACATATCATTGGTAAACAATAGCAACGAAAGGAGAAGGGAGATGTGGCAGAGGTATGTATGTGTTTTTCAAGTTCTCAGTAATCCACTGGAGGCTTTTCTATAAATGATCATTGAAGGGCTGCAAGCTAGCCTGTAATTACAGGAAAGAAAGTGGCAGCTCTGGCATTTCATAACTATGTGTCCTCGAAAAGTGCTTTGTGAGTTTGTCACCAATGATAATTTAGATAGAGGCTCATTACTGAACATCACAACACTTTAAAAACCTTTCCCCTTCATACAGGAGAATAAAGGACTATTTTAATGGCAAGATTCTTTTGTGTCCCACTGAAAAATTCAATCAAGACAAAACCTCATTGACTATTATTGTAATCTACAGTCTCTCTTCGAATAAAAGCTGTATAGATAAATTGAATAGGTTGTAAGACCCAAGTATATAATGCAAACATTTTGTACTTTTTTTAGTTCTTTGAGTATAGGATAATTATCACTAAGAAATATACAAGTGTAAAAAAAACTTTTTAAAAGTTATTTTATGCAAAAATAAACATGTTATACTGCATATATTTTTTCTTGCAAAGCTGTACATTCTACTTATCTTGTTCCATTACACTCTAGTCTTTGTGTATAGCTAAGGCATTATTTTAAATATTCAACATTTAGGTTGATTGCAGAATAAATATATATGTGTGTTCCCCAAGAGTTCATAGTGAAAAAAATCCTTAAGATAATACAACAATATTAAACCTTAAAAATATAATTACCATTGTAGTATACTGATATAAAATGATCTCATTCTTTATTAAAATTTTGGTGAAAAAAATGAAAAACAACTTTTAAATGTTAATTTAATTAGAAATTAGTGATACTTTACATCATAAGCTAAGTTCTGGTTTAACATTTTATGCCTCCTTTCCAGAAAGAGTGAATGAATTTTAAGTTTTCATTACAATTAGGCTCATAACAGAACTGAGCTGAGTGAGCTTAGGGCAGACAGGTATAGTGGAAGTGCCTCTCCTACAGTCTAACTACACACCTCAAACTTGACCTGATACACGTCACTATTTTAGTCCACAGTTTCCTTTCAACCAGGAATGACAATTGTACCAAGATACATAGAAGTTTGTTGTTATGATCGGTGAGGAAGTATTAAAATGAACTGATTAATTTTTCAAGGGAAGGTACAGAACAGAATAAAGGTTTCCAATTACTAAACCTAAATAGATCTACTAACAAATAAACCCACTTATTTATAAATTAGTTCTTTCTCAGAAACACTATCTTTATTTTTTATGTTACACATATGTCTGTCTAAATATTTTTCTTCTTCGTTATTAATTTCAAGAAACATTTTTTTTCTGTATAGTTTCAAGGTGTTCCCTTTTCCCACTGTGGGTAATGATAGTACTTAAGTGCAGTGCATGTACCATTGAGATATGCATTGCTTAATATTCTGTTTTGTGTCTTGTGTTTGTTTAGGCACCTTAACAATGAACACGCATTGGATGACCGGAGCACTGCCCAGTGTCGAGTTCAAATGCAGGTGGTGCAACAGTTAGAAATACAGGTTTGTGAAATGTTAACTTAATGGACTTCCTTCTTATATTTCTCATGGGTTAAATTGGGCATATTTTAACACAAGCCTAATAGAAATACATGGAATTTTAGATAGTATAATGATGGCAATGATTAATAACTCAGGATGGATTGATGTAGTTTAATGTACTTATCACTTAGACTTATATAACCTTTAGACTACATCATCTACATTTGGATATCCCAAAAGAGTCAAATCTAAATTTACTCTAATTGTGGTTATACCATACTCCCATTGGATATGATTTTATTATGGAGACATTTTTTACATGAGCTAATCATGATTTTTTTCATTAGATTGTATAGTGTAACAAAAAAATCTTTACAGCATTATGCCTGTAGTATATTTCCCTGAGAAAGAACTTTTCCTTTTATATCTTGCAAAAAAAATTAAGACTTTTCTGGAATAATAGTGGCAAATCATTTATAATATTCCAGATAGTAATATATGTGTGATATCAAATGCTGCTAATTTAAGTTAAAAAAATTAGTTAATATTCAAACAGAATTCAGCCAAAAATAAATAGAACTCATAAAACTGATCAGAAATCAATTATATCACCATATTATTTTTATGCTTTTGCTATCTCTTTAAAGCTTCCTCTAGTGTTTCAATTTAAAGATTAAATTTTCCTTAGTCAAACCAATACTATGTTTTATTTACTTAAGCATACAATTTCTTTTTCTTCACACTTTACTACATCTTGAATTGTTTCAAATCCATTATGTCATTGCTTTTTCCCAGGGAGCTGTTAAAAATATTTTACTTTGACTTGTAAAATAATCAAGGACACGTAAAAAGCATTATTACTGATGTAACTTTAAAAAGCTTTTTGTAAACCTGTTTACCATTTCTAAAAGGTCGAATGAAACATAAGAGTTCAACTGATGATGACACAGCCTGCATTGTGACCAATTATGCCTTTTTTTTCTGCTGTGTCTGACTGATGGAAAAGTAAGGTCCGTCGCTTGTAATGAGACCCAGTGCAAGTATAGATGCCGACTCCGTGGCAGAGTTCAACGTTTCACACTGCCTGGTCTCTGTCACTCTATTGAATTAGATTGATGATGGCAGATTGGAGGGAGCACTAACTGGACCTCAATGGGAATGCATGAAGTGTGTAGACAATCCTGGCAGGCACTTCTCTTTGAGAACCCTTCACCCTTTCACAGTTGTTGGCACTAGTCCATTGCTAACAGTGTCCACAGGACTTTAAAGAGGCACCATAGGCTTTCTAATTTATGGTTTCAGTAACTTGCTACTGTCAAGGCAACTGTGACCTCAATTCTCTTATTGACAAAAAGATGAAGTGTTATTTGTTTTCTCTGACCTTTTAACATAAGGAAAGCTACAAAAGCCGCCCCCCATCCCATCCCGTTCGTAGTTAAAGTTGCATTTCCTCCCAGATAAGTTGCTATTGGTAAAGACTTTTCTATGCAGGAATCATTACTCTGAGAAAAGCTCAATGATATGATGTATCGCTACAATAAAATAGCTGTATCAGTCATTTCAAAAATGTTTCTGATCTGACTCTATCTTAACAGCTTTCTAAAGAACGAGAACGTCTTCAAGCAATGATGACCCACTTGCACATGCGACCCGCAGAGCCCAAACCGTCTCCCAAACCTGTAAGTGCATATTGCTTTATAAACAGTAAATAGCTCTACTGATATAACAGACTAAGAAAATGAACAATTTAGTGAAAGCTAGAAAACAGTGGATGTGATGAAAAATATGGCAATAAAGTGAAAATAAAATACAATCACTTGTCAAATTGTATGTTTCTTTTAAAGTAATGCTATTTCTTACAAAATCTATCCAATCTACACCATGGGTGTCACTAAAAAAAGTACATCTATCAGTGCACAAATCACTGCCTCGAAGCTAAAACAGAATATCTTTCTGTGATAGGTTTACAGATATTAAAAGGAAACCCACTTGGAGCAATGTGAAAAACAGGACAGTACAAATCATGAATAGAAAGGAATGTGGTATGCTGAAGAAGACTTAGATCAATCATAAGATACATATGAATAGATTTTTTAAACAAGTATTTTGTCAAAAACGTCGTGGTATTTTTATAGTAATTTTCCTCATCTTTCTCCTATTTCATTTAAGGTGTGTTTTACTAGATAGTACACATAATGTTAATTTAGAGAGCTTATGACAAAGGAAAATGGATGATTATAAAAAATAATAATTGCAGTTTCCAGCAAAAATATATAAGATTGAAGCGCAACCTTATAACAGTCAGGTACATAAACTGTTGAAAAGAGTATACTTTATCTCACTCAGCAAATGTTTGCGCAGAAACTTAGAATAATCAAGTGGGTAGCTCTAGTTTAATGAAAGTTTGTGAGGATATGTTTTAATAAGTCCCTTGAATAGCCCAATGATTAGTGATTGTTAGCTCTGCCTCTCCCTCCATTTCTTTAGGAAAAAAAGATAATTTGGTTTCATAGTAGAGGAGATAAAAGACGAACTACATTGTATGAGTTTTCTCCTAATCTCTCTGGTATCACTCATTGATTAATATTATTAAAATTTACTCTTTTATATAAAGAATGTATTTATTTAAATTCTGGTAAGGTATTTCTGCTGATATATTAGAGTTTTTCCTTGTATTACATTTAAGTGTAGGATACTATAAGCACATTTTAAATAGAAAGAAAAGAGAAATGTGCCTTTTGAATCTGACAAATTAATTTTTAAACTCTATAATGCCTAAGTTTTTAATTAAAAAAATAAGCTTTTGAAAATCTTTTTGATCCTATATATATGACATTTTTTTCAATAAGATTTTTCCCCTTTTACTTCTATAGTATAATGTTTATAGATAATTGCAAAACAGAATAACTGTCTCATAAATCCATCAGGAATCTGCAGCTTGTTCTTTTCCAATTAATTATTCAATCAGTATTTTTTTTAAAACTCCAGCAGCATGCTTACATCTACACTAATAAAGAATTTTCAGCCTATAATCCAAAACAGAACCTGAATGAATAATGTAATTGAAGTATTACATTACATAAACCACACATGAAAGAATTGCTAATTGCATTTGATGGTGAGCAATTAATATAGAATTTTAGATGAGTGATTTAAAATGAAACCACAGTTTAAAGTTCCCTTTGGAACTAGCGATATCTTGAGGAACTGCACTACTGGCCTCAAATTGGTTTGAAAGAAGAGTGGTCAATGCACATACCCTTAAAAATACCCTAAAATTTATACACTGTACAAAAGAAGCTTCAAAATTGATATGATAGCAGATATTTATGTTCTCATGTGCCGTGGCTCAGTTGAGACGGCCCACACATTTGATAAATATTAATAGCATGAATTTATTACCGAAGAGAAATGAGCTCTGTTGGTTCATCACTGCACCCTTAACAGCTATCAGTACATGAACACAAGGTGCAACTGCACTGTCTATTATATGACCCCATTTACTCTCTGAATGGTACTTCATTAAATGGTACCTTTTGGCCATGCTATGGATGGATGAAAATCAAAGTTATCAAGGCTGCGAGTCCTGAATAATGAGTTTCACCCAACCTTGACTATATTCTGATGAGCTGATCTGGCTAAGTGCTGATCCTGGCTTTTACATGCTTCCTTTTAGTTAATAATAAATTCTACATTATCAGTTTGTGATTGCATGCCTACAAACATGGTATGCTTATTATTGCAGGTGGCAGAATAAGTTAACTATAACATTATAAACATGAGTAGTTTGCATAGAAAAAGGTGTATTTCTCCTGTTTTGAAAACTTTTACCATGTTCACAAAATGTTTAGAGTGTTCTGTTAAGTATTCATCAAGATAGATCTTCCATTGATTTGCAGTGTTGGCATTTTTTGGCTTCTGACTGTGCCATTTTATTGTGGTTTATGATTTCTAAAAGTAAATATTAACCATTTACATGAGTTTTTAAGTATGGTGAAGTCCTTCGTTTTTTCTCTTTTTTAATAATTTTCACATATAGCTATACAATACTGATAATATAGTCTAAATATAACATTACTAATTTTACATTCTGGTGTTGATTTAAAAAATAAAATATTATTTGCAACATTGCACACATAAGATGCATGTGCACCTTTTTTTATTTCTCAAACTCTGTAGAGGTACTTTTGTACATTCTGGAGAAGCTTACACCAGTGGTTTTGTGAATATATTAAATGCAGCATTTAGTAGCATTCTTTCAGCTTTTATTTATGTACGTAACAAAGAATCCCCAGCCCAGTCTGCTGGCTTGGAGTGTGAACAGAATAACAGTTTGTGGTTTATTGGGAACAGATGCACTTGGGGATGCCTTCAGGGTGCCAGTCGTTATTATTAGACTGCTAATGTGCTTCTTCTGGCTGCTGCCCAAGAAAGAACAATTAGCTGGCATATGTTAATTTTTGTTTCCCTAACAAATCTCTCTACTGACTAAATGTGTAAAACAAATCTACAAAGAAAGATCAATCAATGCTGTACACATCATTTTCTCTCCATTAAAAAAAAAAGGTTTATCTTAAGAAGTGTATTTGGGATTTGAAAAGACAGGTGTTACTAAATTATATATAAAAGCTGAATATTCTCTGTTAGCCACTCACTAATCAGTTACTTCATACAGAAGCAGAACAATTAAAACTAGTTTTCTTGCTTTGTTGCATAGATTACTGCATAAACCAAAAGGTCCATAGATTACCTCTTATAAATATCATTTAAATATATGGCAGAAATCTTTTTATGTGCTGCCCTACATAAAAGTTTTGCTAATTGGATGCTATTTATGACACAGGTGTGTGGTAAATACGACAGAGGTGATATAAGTTTTTGATAGTGAAGAACAGAGCCTTTCTGAGGGAAGTAATGAAGGGCACACTGTTCAACAGCTTGCATGCATTCTCACCTTTTTCTTTTTTTCTACCCTGACACCCACTTTCCAGGGTACATCAGCATTAAGTGACACTGTAATCATAAATTGAAAATGATACTTCCAGAGGAATTGGCAAACTTGACATTTCATTATATTTGTTAACACATGCCACAAATGATTGTTAGTGAGGAAATTCCATTTCCCTCTCTCCATCTCCAATCAGATTTAATTTGAAAATTTTCAGTCTCCTCCGGCTAATTTGCAATTAAGACAATTTTGTTTGAATATGTAGTAATGTCATTACCATTCCACCAAATTAGCAAGGAGACTAAAGGTCAGTGTAAAATTTTCCAGCTGGCTGGAGCCTCTCAGCTGAGATTTGGGACTATGGAAAAAAAAATTCTGGCAGCAGCAGAATAGCAACTTAGTTTAAGTCCTGTTGGTTGAAAACATTGCACCCTTCATTATTGCTGTTGTTGTTGCTTCACTAGGGGCTAGATCTGTTTAACAACATGGGCAGTCAATGATCGGCAGCTGGCTTTTATTTAAGGCAATACACTTTCGCTGAAGTCTGGTAGGACAAGAAGGAGTTAGTCCTAAGAAACATTGCCATAGGATAACCTCTACCAGCAGCCTCTAATTAGAGTTCTTATGATACAATTTCATCCTGTAATTAGTTGAGATTGGCTGCCTCCTTTTGCAGCTTATTAGTGGCAACACAGCTGTAGAAGTGAATCCACTGTCATTTGTCAAACCTTTTTAAGCCTTTTTCTCTTGTCTCTACCCTTTTCCTGCCCATCTCTTGGGTCTTTGCAGCTAAATCTGGTGTCTAGTGTCACCATGTCGAAGAACATGTTGGAGACATCCCCACAGAGCTTACCTCAAACCCCTACCACACCAACGGCCCCAGTCACCCCGATTACCCAGGGACCCTCAGTAATCACCCCAGCCAGTGTGCCCAATGTGGGAGCTATACGAAGGCGACATTCAGACAAATACAACATTCCCATGTCATCAGGTAGGATATGAATGCTCAGTAGAGCTCTTTTACTTTGGGAGAGGAAAACTAGCTGAAACAACTGTACAGGAGCCATCCAGAGCACATAGAAACTTGAGTCATGATTTATGGAGTGATAATTGTTTTATTCCTGGTAAATGTGGATGGGGTCATTTCCTAAGCACATTATGATGAATTGTTCTGAATGGCTGTTCGGGAAAGAGACCATGAGAGATGTGTTGTTCAGATAGCCCATATTATCACCTCAATTCAATGAGATCCTTTGATCTCCAAGAGAAGACTATAGCAATACAGCACCTGCAAGTACTGCTGTGTGAGAAGAGCCATTTAAAAAATGTAGGAAGCACTGTGGCTCTATGCTAGACAGTTCAGGTGCTACCTAAATAAAATTCTAACATAGCTCTTGATGCCTTCACGCTACTCAGCTTAAGATGCATATGGAAGTTCAAGTTTGAATGGAACACAAATTTTATTTCTCTCCATCTCTTACCCTTCTCCCTCCTCTCCCCACTCCTCACCCTTGCCCCTGGGCATCTGGATAATCACAGTCACACTTTGTAACTATAATTATCCCAGAGTCCTCTTTTTACAAAAAAGTGATGTTATTTTTAACATGGGCACTTTGAAGTCTTTGTTTTCTCTTTGTTGGAGGGCCAAAGATGCCTAAAGATTATCCTCTGGTTCTTCAGGAAATATTAGATGAAGAAAGTGAAGATTATGGTGGAGAGAGTGGGCAAAAGTCCATGTGACAACATGCCTAAACCACCGCCTTTAAAGAGGACCTGGCTGTTGGAAAAATCCTAAGGGCCAGCTGATCACACCTTTCCTGAAGTACTGCAAACAGCTAGGGGACGCTTCATTTGCACTTCACATCAAAAATGGCCTTTTCGTATAATTCAATCCCACTGTCATGCTTTGTGCTTTCACTAGTCAGTGGCTTTCTCAATGGATCACTTCACCAATACTAGGGGAATATATGAAAAATCAATTATATAGACTGAATTATTAGCAGAATTAACACCTAATTTTTATTTTTACAGAGATTGCCCCTAACTATGAATTTTATAAAAATGCAGATGTCAGACCTCCATTTACTTATGCAACTCTCATAAGGCAGGTAAGTAAAAGGAAAACTAACTCTACCTGATTAAATCAAAATTCATCAATGCTTAAAGTAAGGCGTGGGTGAGAAAGAGTCATCTAGTCCAGTTAGTAAACCATTATTTTATGTCACTCTGTATATTGTCTCATTTCAGGCTATCATGGAGTCATCTGACAGGCAGTTAACACTTAATGAAATTTACAGCTGGTTTACACGGACATTTGCTTACTTCAGGCGTAATGCAGCAACTTGGAAGGTAACTCCTTTTCCTGCAGTTTTAAGATGCCTAACCGAGTTTCTTACAGATAGCACAAGGAACATTTATTTACATGACATAAGCAGATTAGTATCTGCATCCCCTCTTTTTAACCTGCCTCTTGAATGGAATGAATTCCCTCTCTCAAAATGACAAGTGAAAGAATAATTTTGCCTCTGATATAGTTTTCTAATTTGGTGCAATTAATAGCTGAGGCTTGGCAGAGAAACGAGGGCCTGACACACTAATTACAGTGTGAGCACTCAATCATCAACACCTTTGTTAGTTGCACGATATTACTTTTTCTCTTGCATATTATTGGCTAATTAGTTTGAAAAATGTCTGTTTGGCTTATGCAACAAATGGAGGCTGTAGGTTTTTGTCTTGGTCTGCGCCTTTTGTACACATCATGCCTCATCATACAGACTGACGCTGCTACAAGAGTGAGGGCCATGGCTACTCAGCTGGAACTAAAAGAAAGTAAAGTGAATATTATCCTGTCAGAACATAAATGCAGTTTATTTACTTAGACAAAAGCGTTCATCTATATCCCTGTCCAAACAACTTCATTGTCTGGATCCTACAAGGAGCTAAAAAAATGTTAGTTCTGTACATCTATTTTTGGAAAAGAGCAATGTCTGGAAAGATAAGGGCACTCAGCACAGACTAAGTGAACTGTTTTATTTTTATTTCAAAAAGCAGTCAGAAACATCAATTAGCCACAAGCCATTTGATACAAAGGGGAAATGTTTGTAGCTGGGAAGAATAGAAGCAGCAAAGCACTCATCAACATACTAAGAATTTTAGACTCTGAGATATGCTAAAGTGAATTAATTTGGATTTAAAATGTAAATTAATCTGGCAAGCGATTACAGATACGTGGGTGTGAGGCTCAGAATGCTTTTAATTTACAAAATGTTTAGATGTTATTAGTTGCTACAGTATGTGGTACCATAAATGAATGTAATTTATGCACAGTTACTTGATATGTATTTTATATGATGAAAATTTCAGTGATAATCTGTGCAATATATGTTTTGGAGGTTTTTCAATAAGTAATATTTATGTACAAGGTTTACATTTTCTTTTGTTATTCATTAGAGAATTTAGTGAATGTTCAGTCATTTGATTTACTGAAAGAAATTTTAAAAGAAGTGAAGGGTGATTTAATATCTTAGCTTGGTCTCATCTCCACAGCTCGGGGATCCAGCAAAACTCATTCTGAACAGCTTATTAGTTCTAACTATATCGCATGCATAATAAAACTGCTCATTTGCTCATTAATATTAAAATTATCATATTCAGAGCCATGGGCATTAAGATCAATCAAATCCTTGGATTTCAGGTCAGATGCTAGATCTGCTTATGCTTTTTCTTTTTTTGAAGAATTCGTCTCTTAAAGCAAGCCAGAAGCTTGTCTTTGTGCAAACAGAAAGAAATTTTCATCAAAATTATGTTGTTTTATATTCTAAAGTAATAATTAGGGAATTTCTGAATGCTTGATATCTATATTTCACCGTACCTTGACAGGAAGAAATATTTGCTTATATTTTAAATTTGATTTATGGAGAATACTCAAGGTAAATTATATCTTCAACTGTATACTTATTTTAGTTAAAATTTTAGGAATGACTTAATTTGATTTAAAAATGCTAATTTTGAGTAATTACTCTAATACAAAGCTGCCAACAACATCTGTTTTCATAATCATTATGGGAAGAAAATATACTCTCGGGTCCCACCAATGACTTTCAATTGAGTTTAACATTTACAAAAACTTTATTGGGAATTTAAAAAAAAATCTAAGTGTGTCTTATAGTGCAGGCAGAATGTTACACTGTAACTTGCATATGTCATCTAATAATACAGAATAAACAAACTCTGTCATTTCATTATAGGAATGAAAAGAATGCCTCTGAGCTTATTTGCATACAGCTTTGTGCAAAATTAACACTTGTCACTGTAGCCTTTTTAGCATTTTAATACCTCAAGCAGGACTGGTTCCTTTGGACATTTCAACCATCCCTGAGTGCTTGATCAGGGACACAAAAGAGCTGACCTAATTGTTCTGGCATTTCCAAAGATACTGTAATTTGTACAGATATTGCAATTCAGACCAGTTCAATGAAAGAAAGGTTTTGACACAACTATTATTAAAAAAGCCTGGAAGGCTCTCTTATCATAAAGTTTAAACTGCAGATTCCAGTAATTTGTAAATTTGGGGTTTATAATATGTCATATTTTGATTTAATACATAAACATGTTAAGATTTTTCTCTCTGATTAAGTAAGTTATATAATGTAGTATTTTTGGCTGTCTTATTAAGCAGTATGATTTTTGCCGCTTTTTCCCTCACTTGTCTGATTTAGAATGCAGTACGTCATAATCTTAGCCTGCACAAGTGTTTTGTTCGAGTAGAAAATGTTAAAGGAGCAGTATGGACTGTGGATGAAGTAGAATACCAGAAGCGAAGGTCACAAAAGATAACAGGGTATGATTGTGGTAGATTTGTAATCCTGCATTTTGCATTCTCC
Organism: Furipterus horrens; assembly: GCF_987537825.1. Classification (NCBI taxonomy): domain Eukaryota; kingdom Metazoa; phylum Chordata; class Mammalia; order Chiroptera; family Furipteridae; genus Furipterus; species Furipterus horrens. The sequence goes on from NW_028327179.1 coordinate 67,467,960, forward strand.
AGAAAAAGTGATCACTTTAAGTTGGGGTGGTGTAGAGAGAATTAGCTAATGGCATGCTAACTAAAAGTCCCTTGTCAGTGAATTGCTTTTTTGAATCTGGGAATAAATGACATAAAGTAACAATATCATACCAATATTTTTTTCATTAAAAATTATCACAATATTTTTCTGGTTACTGTTCTCACAAATTCAACATTCTATTTGTATAAAAATAAGTTGTTTTTCAGGATGGAACATGTTTTCTAGGTGGAAACACTGCCTGTTTTTATAAAATAGTATAACCTCTAATAGAGCACAAAAGGCTAGTATTTTAAAATAAAGCTAATGTTACAGACACTGGTATTACTGAAAGTACCTTTCCATGAAGAATTTATGAAAATGTTTTTTTAAATAGTGATTTTGTTTCTCATTCAAGTACTCTTTATTTTTCATACTGGCCCCAGTTTGCTTTTCCCCAGCCATGTCATCTATCTATTCAGAGCTAAGATATAGTAGTGTGAGAAAATTATTGCCTGGGAAGATTGAATCAGTATTTCTAGAGAATAAGACTGACAAACATAAGCAGAAATATCAGAGAATATATTTTGTGCCTAATGAATTACCTACGTGTAGCATTTATCTGCTCCCCAAACTACTACTGCCTTTTTTGAAGACATGACTTGAATGTATTTTATCTACTATTGGCCCTTCACTTTTGATTTCTGTAATCAAGTGTGTCCTCACTTCTGTATCCAAGAAATAGTTAATCCATTATGTTGTAATTTAATTAACTATGGTGATTTGTTATGTTAATTTATGGTGTTCTAGAAATTAACTATTAATTATTTCCTGGTTGCATCAAATTAGTAATTGTGTTGTATATTTACATTTTTCAAAATTTTATAGAAATGTTATTCTTCTTGGAAATAAAATCTTCACATAGCTAGAAACAGGTCACACCTCAATTTGACTGCATGCCATAGTCTAAAGTTGTATTCATTATGTTCCTGGACCAAGTCAATATATACTATACAAAGAATTATATATTTGAATTCTATCACCTTATTTCTTTGGCCTTAGATCCATCCACTCTGGACTAGGAGTGTGAGAAAACAAGCGAGAACATATTTTCTTAGCTAAGATTATTGGTATCTGAATGTTTTCTATTTTGATTTATAAATCTTTTTTTATTTTATTCCAGAAGTCCAACCTTAGTAAAAAATATACCTACCAGTTTAGGCTATGGAGCAGCTCTTAATGCCAGTTTGCAGGTAAAATACACCTTTCTATTATCCTTGTATTTGAATGTGTTTTTTTTTTTTTTTTTTTTTTGTCATTGCTTTATATTTAGGTGGAATTGTGATTGTTCTTAACAATTGGTTTATAATCTAAGTAAAGTGTAGTACCTAGTACTACAGAAAGCACTAATTCTAATTCAAGATACTTTTGATGTGAAGAAGCAAGAAGGACACCCTGTGGCAATATCTGGAACACTCGGTTTCCCTGCATATGCTAGATTGATAGAAGCTTTGCAAATGCATGTGGCTATCTATTAATATTTATCCAGGCTGTCATAAATGATTTCACATCATAGTGTTGGGGAACATGGTGCTTGTGGCAAAAACTTTAAAGTTTAATTATAATATATAATTTTTATGCAGAGGAGGCAAATGTCAGGACTTCTTTATTTTGAGTTAAGTTCTGGTCATTTTTAAAAAGCAGAGCAACTGCTTATATTATATCAGAGTGTAGATACAGCATTTCATTATGTGGAAGACTGAAATATGAGTAAAAAAAATTTCTGGGAGAACTGTTTCTTCATATTTTTACATCACACAATTTCTTAGTATCTCTGCCACAAGTTACCAATTAGAAATTTTTGTCCTTCCTGTACATTTTATTTAAATGCTTCTAAAATATCTACATCATGATTCAAACCCATTTAAAGAAGATTTATGTTTTAAAAATTATTTTAAAGGGCAGTTCAGAAGGTTTTCTACACCCTCTATATTTCACTAGGCTGCCTTGGCAGAGAGCAGTTTACCTTTGCTCAGTAACCCCGGACTGATCAATAATGCATCCAGTGGCCTACTACAGGCAGTCCATGAAGATCTCAATGGCTCCCTGGATCACATTGACAGCAATGGGAACAGCAGTCCAGGCTGCTCACCTCAGCCACATATGTAAGTGTGGTTAACAGACTCCATAAAATTTTGTATTCTTCTGACATTTTGAATGATGTACAAGTAAAAAATACAAGTTTAAGTAGAGTTAAATTGTACCATGTCCATGATATGAAAATGTGTATCAAAATCAATTTTAAGACATCTTTTATAATCTCTCCAATGTCCTATAATTATTGTAATAATAGTTCTCTGCGAATTCTTAATACTACTAACATTCTTTTGGATATAAAGCAGTGTCTGAGTTGACTCTATATCTTATGGCTCATTATCACAGTTTAGTTTGTATGGTGCAGTAAGAATATTTATGATGAGTAAGTTGACATACTTTTTTACTACTATTACAGGTCTCTAAACCATTTATGAACTGTAGTGCCCATTTTTATAAACCATAAAATGCAAAGTTTAACTGTTACCCACGGTTTACACAGAAACCAGTAAAGTGTAACTTTTTGCCTGTCTCATAAATTAGTGTAATTAGATATTCAGCTTTAATTACTGGTGTGTCTGTATTGGCAAGGTTTATATGTTATATTTTATGCAAGACTATGATTCCTATTAATATTTAGTAGCTAACCATATCATTAATTACTCTGAAATCTTTCCCCTACCATCTTTTTAATAGAGCTGAAAGAGTAGACATATTAAAAATTGATGTATTGTGAATTTCATAAATATGTGTAACACTTTAAAAAATGTGTGGCTTTACTCAATAGGCCAAGCATATCAACTTCTTGTTTACCAAAAAGGTACTGACTCTAGGAGAACCTAGAATTTGGGGGAAAATATTAGAATCTGAATAATGAAAAGTATATACCATTGAGTTGTTAGATTGAATTATAACCTATGTCTGTACATACTTCCTAAAGTTAAACGTCATATACTTCCAGTTTCATCATTGAGGTAAATATATTGCTTTCTCTCATTTTTATATTTTCTTCCCTTATTTTTGAATTTAATATTTAGTCAAGGCCTGAAAGAGAAATGTGGTCTTTATATATGCCTACTTCCATATGACCTTTCACAGAATATTATTTTTGTTGACTTTTTAAACATTTTATTCTACCTAACATATTAATGTCTTTAAGAACATGTACCTAATTGTTTTATAGCACTTTTACTCTATCATCTTTTCAAAAAAAAGACTGTGAACAATGATGTGTTTCATCAGGTGTCAAAAAATAACTTTTCAAAATGGAAAAATTTGTATTTTGGAAGTATCTTTGGATATATTAAATAATATAAAAGAAGTAATAAAACTTGAAGTACAAAGAACATGAATATATGCTCTTGAGAGTGGCAATACTCTAAAACAAGGAAAGTGAGCAATCAGACAAAAGTTTTTATATTCCTGCTTTATCCTATCATTCAGGCAGTGGGTAGCTGGAGGCCTTTTACTTTCAGCAGTTCTCTTGAGTATGCTAATGCTTGCTCCCTATATAAAATGCTAAAATAATAAAACTTTAAAGAGTAAATAAGAATTAGAGCCTGTTTTCACCCTTTAAAAAGAGACCCACTTCAGAGAAATGAAAGACATACATAATAAAAGTATTTAAGCTGTTGATGCAACTCCCTGTTGTTAATATGCAGTATATAGTTGTTATAGACCATATATAGGGGATATATAGAAAAGTACTTTAATGTGTTGGTATTAAAATAAAAATTAATGATTTAATAAAAAAGATTATTAAACATTATTTTTAGATACTGAAATAATAGGCTAAATTATGGCATTGTTAGGTTTGTAGTATTTTTTCATTTGGCAATTACTATTTTAAGTTCTTCATTTTATTAGTTTAGCTACAGTATAACTTTGGAATATCTCAGAGAAAATATATTATGTTTAAAACAATATATTAACTTCCAGGAGCTCTCTGGCAAGTGCACAGGCATGGGCAGTGTGCAGGACTGTGAGATGGGCAAGCAGAAGGCAGTGGTTGGCCAGAAGCACACAGTGGACTCAACAGGGACAAGCAGTTATTTACTTCTGTTGGTTGCTCATCTAACTAGGAAGGGGATAGGACAGCTTTGGATGGTGGTCAATGGGGCAGCATTTGCACCCCTCAGGTGACTGACCATGTGATATTCAGAATGATCTTTGCCAGACACATTCAGAACAGTGATGGAGAAGAAGGTTTATGTATAACCATCAGGGCTGGAATATCCCAAGCTTATACATTCCTTTAAAACATTTCTCATTGCTGATAAATGGGAAAAAATGATTTTTTCTAATGCTAAACTCTAGCAGATATTACATGGATATTACATGGACCCTTATGCAAGGGATGTTGGGTATATTCAACAACTCAAATAACTCAGTCTGAGGTTTTGCAAAAGACCTAACAATGTTCTCTAATAAGATGTTTCTTGGACGTTGGTCAAGGTGGTGGCATAGGTAAACACAGCTCACCTCCTCACACAACTACATCAAAATTACAGAACAACCATTATTCATAACCACCAGAAATCGAGCTGAATGGAAGTTCTACAACTATGGAATTAAAGAGGAAACGACATCAAGACTGATAGGAGGTGCAGAGATGTGGAATGGATGGATACCGCATCTACATGTGATAGATGAAAATTGAGAGGGATATCTCCAGAGTGAAGGGTCACAGCCCCACAAAACCCCTGCCTTCCCATGATTCCATTGCCAGGAAGATAATTCCCCATAACTACTGGCTGTAAAAACCAGTGGATATTGAGGCTAAGAAAGACAGGAACTTTAGGAGTCCCAGGCAATTCCTCTTAAGGGCCAATTAATGTGCTTATTTGGACAAACTCCCTTTGAGCTACAATGCCAAAGCAGCATCTCAAAAAGCACCGGAGGCACATGGGGAGCAGCTAAAGTGTCTGACTGGCATGAAGGCAAGAGATTGGGGGCAGCTGTCTCCAGACAGATATGTTGACAGAGGCCATTTGTTCCTTTTCAGAGCCCTTCCCTAACATACCCAACTAGGGGGCACCACATCAGAGACTCCATCAACCTGGCTCACAGGGTATGTCCTACCCTGGTGATTCCCTGAGGCTTTGCCCCATCTAATATTCAGCTTCAACCAAGCTATTTCCAGTGACTGTTTCTTATGAATGGCTGTCTTGACTTATTATTCAGATTTTCTTAAGTTCTCTCAGATAAGCAGCATCCTGCCTCTGATAGCCTGTACCTCTCACTAAGTGGCCCCAGGCCTGGCACTGGTAGCAGATGGCTTTGGTTCACATCTTGGCATTGCTTGGACACCTCCAAGCCCAGCACAAGTAGCAACCATCTGCATATTGCTTTGTAGCTTATGCCAGGTGGCCCTGGACAGAACACAGGTCAGGGCTAACCTTGGCCTGCACCTCCTGGGAGGCCCCGGAGCCTTTGCAGCCATTGTACAGCTACAGACCATGTTGGAGCACAACTATCCAACCACCTCCAGAACTGGTACACTCAAGTGGTGGATTCAGTGGGTGCCAGAGCCCTGTTGAAGTAAGTTGTGCTCTTTGGAATAGGTTCTTGCAAAGCTAATCCTCCACAATGATCAGAGGTTGGTGGTCAGTGGTCACATGAAATCCCTGCAGCTGATTGATTTGGGTAAATCCTTCTCATTGGCCTGCCAATAGCAATCAAGGCTTAACTACAAGAGGAAGGTGCATACAGTACACAAGGTGGGCACACCACAAGTGTCCAGCTTGAGTGCTAGGGGAGGCTGTGCCACTGGACCCTACAAGACACCTACTACATTAGGCCACTCTACCAAAACAGAGAATATAGCATCTCTACCTAATACATAGAAACAAACACAGGGAGAATGCCAAAATTAAAAAACAAAAAAAAATAGTTCCCAAATGAAAGAGAATAACAAAACTCCAGAAAGAGAACTAAACAAAATGAAGACAAGCAATCTACGACATGCAGAGTTCTCAACACTGGGTATAAGGGTGCTCAATGAACTTAGGGGAAGAGTAGATGAACTCATAGAGAAATCCAACAGCTTAAAAAAGGACATGGAAACCATAAAAAAGAACTGTCATAAATGAAGGATACACTAACTGAAATGAAGAGCAATTTCCAGGGAATCAATAGTAGAGTGGATGAAATCAAGAATCAAATCAGTGATTTGGAATATAACCTAGCAAAAAATGTCCAATCAGAACAGCAAGAAGAAAAAGGAATCTAAAAAAATAAATAAGATAATGTAAGGAAACTCTGGAAAAATTCAAGTGTACAAATATTTGCATTGTGGAGGGGTGGTGCTGGAAGGAAAAGAGAGAGAGCAATAAATTGAAACTCTGTTTGAAAAAATGACAGAAAACTTCCCTAACTAAATGAAGGAAATAGGCATACAACTCCAGGAAGCACAGAGAGTCCCAAACAAGATGAACCCAAAGAGGCCCACACAAAGACACACCATAATTAAAATGATAAAGATTAAAGACAAGGAGAGAATTTTAAAAGCAGCAAGGGAAAAGCACCTAGTTACCTACAAGGGAGTTCCCATAAAATTGTCAGCTGAGTTTTCAAAAGAAACTTTGCAAGCTAGAAGGGATTGGCGAGAAATATTCAAAGTGACGAAGAGCAAATACCTACAACCAAGATTACTCTACCCAGCAAACCTATCATTTTGAATCAAAGGACAGATAAAGAGCTTTCCAGACAAGAAAAAGCTAAACAAATTCATCACCACCAAACCAGTATTATATGAAAGGTTAAAGGGTCTTTTTTAAGAAGAAAATTAAATGTCAATAAATTCATAACTCTCAATAATTAAATCTAAAAAACAAAATAAACAAACAAGCAGAACAGAAACGATCACAGATACAGAGAAGATTTTGATGGTTGCAAGATGGGAAGGGTATTGCAGAGATGGGCAAAAAAGGTGAAAGGATTAAGTGCAAATTGGTTATTACAGAATAGTCATGGGGCTGTTAAGTTCAGAATAAGGAATATAGTAGCCATAGAATGTATATGCATGACCCATGGACATGGACAATAGGATTGCCTTTGGGAATGGGGGGTGGTCTGGGTAGAGGGGAAAAGGGAAAAAATGGGACAACTGTAATAACATAAATAACTAAATATAATTTACATTAAAAATTTAATAAAGAGCAAAATAGAACCAGAGGAATAGAAACAAGGAACAGACTGACACTGACCAGAGGGGAGGGGGAAGGGGGATAAGGAGGGAATGAAGGGGAAGGGTCTAGTATAAGGAACATGTATAAATGACCCATGGACATGGACAACAGGATGGGGATTGATGGTGGGAACGAGGGGTGAGCAGGGCAGGGGGAACAATGGGGGAAAAATTGGGACAACTGTAAAAGAACAACAATGAAAAAGGCAAATATATATATATATATATATCGTCGTCGGCAGCCGTCCGTCTCGAGAGACGATGGTGTAGCTTCTTAAGAGTCTATCTGCACCACCGAGAATGGCTGTGCAGTCCAACTCGGGAGTGACACGGTATCTGTCTCCTCCCGTGTTGAATCGACATCTTGTGATGACGCTGGAGTGTCCTCTCCAGTGAAGCTGAAGCTACAGAGCCTGGGCAGGGTGATATGGAGGGTCTGCTGTTGCCCGTGCAGCAGACCCCCCCTCTCTTCGCAGCTGAAGGGTCCAAGGGAAAGACGGAGTCAATACAGCTTGGCTTCAGGTGCGCCGCAGGAGTTGCCGGTGTTGACTACAACGTCAAACCGCCTTAGGGACTCCGGCTCCAGATTTTCTGTCGGGGTTTACTCCCTTAGCCTTTCCCCTGAAGAGGTATGCCGCAAGGCAGCGGAGGTTTTTTGGAGTCAGAGTTTTCCTTCTCTGATGTGCCCTGACTGGAAGATCGAACCAGCGACACTTAGCTCACAGGCCGACGCTCAATCCACTGAGCCAAACCAGCCAGGGCTTATATATATATATATATATATATATATATATATATATATATATATATATATAAATTGTTTATTTAATGCCTGATTTAGTGCCACTATGGCTTTATAATATGAAAATGTTCATAGTCAAAACATTGTATGTTTATGCATATATGAATTAATGCAGCTTGTTGGAAATAATTTTTTAAAAAGATAAAAATTAGAGGAAGACCAAGTCTTGTCCTTTCCTAATTTTTATAAAATTATATAATTTATATAAATTATAATCAAATTTTAAATTATCATGCAACACACTGAGTTGACATTCATTCTTTGAATCATTAACTTGTATATAAGATGCCAAATATTGTTGATAGAATGTCATTTCACTATTTAGTATTTTTATCACCATAGTTTTTAGATACTTGTACTTAAAGAATGTCAGGCATTGTATATACATAAAGAGGCAAAGGAAAAATACGATCTGATTCTCTCAATCAAAATTTGGCAGCATGTAATTGAATGCACTTCAAATACTTTGAAAATTAAACTGAAATGAAAGAATTTTATAAACCATTTATTCACTTTAAAGTTATATTTATTGAAGTGACATGAGTTTGCAAAACCCTGTAAGTTTTAAGTGTACAACTCAATAAAACGTCATATGCACACTGTATCATGTGCCCATGAACTCAAGCAAAGTCTCTTTCTATCCCCTTTTTCCTCCTAGCCCCCATCCTTCTTTCCCTCTGGCTATCACAACACTATTGTCTGTGTGTGTGTGTGTGTGTGTGTGTGTATGCAAATTTCTTTACCTCCTTCCACCCAGTTTCCACCTTTCTCCCACACCTGTCAGTCTGTTCCATGTATCCATCCCTCTGTTTTTATTTTCTTTGTCAGTTTACTTTGTTTATTAGAATCCACATATAAGTAAGATCATATGGTATTTGTCTTTCTATGACTGGCTTAATAATAACAAGGTCCATAGATGCTGTTGCAAAAGGCAAGATTTCCTTTTTTATGGCTGTGTAAGATTCCATTGTGTAAGTGTACCACAGTTCTTATCCACTCATCTACAGAAGGGCACTTGGGCTGTTTCCAGATCTTGGCTATTGTAAATAATGCTGCAATGAACATAGGTGTGCATATATTCTTTCAAGTCAATGTTTTGGGAATCTTCAGATAAATTCCCAGAGGTGAGAATGTGGGTCAAAAGGCAGTTGCATTTTTAATTTTTTGAGGAAACTCCATATTCTTTTCCACAGTGACTGCACAGTCTGCATTCCCACCAACAGTGCACAAGGGTTCCCTTTTTTCCACATCCCGATAGGCACTTTCTATTTGTTGATTTATTGATGATAACCATTCTGGTAGGTGTGAGGTGATATCTCATTGTGGTTTTAATTTGTATGTCTCTGATTATAAGTGATGTTGAGCATCTTTTCATATGTCTATAGGCCATTTATATGTCCCATTGAAGAATTGTCTATTCATTTCCCTTGCCCCTTATTTAATAGGATTGTTTGTCTTTCTGGTGTTGAGTAGTATAAATTCTTTATATATTTTGGAAACTAACCCCTTATCAGATATATCATTGACAAGTATGTTTTTCCATACAGTGGGTTCCCTTTTCATTTTCTTGACGGTATCTTTTACTGTGCAGAGAAACTTTTCAGTTTGATGTAGTCATATTTGTTTATTTTTCCTTTGTTTTCCCTTCCCTAGGACATATATTGACAAAATATTGCTACTAGAGATGTTTCAAATTTTGCAGCCTATGTTTTAGGATTTTTATGGTTTTGTGAATTACAATGGAATCATCCATTTTTAGTTTATTCTTGTATGTCATGGAGTAGGCGGTCTAATTTTTTTTTTAATATATCTTTTCAATTTTACTAATACTATTTATTGAAGAGACTGTCTTTATTCCATTGCACTCATGCCTCCTTTGTCAAATATTAATTCACCCCATAGACATGGGCTTATTTCTGGGCTCTCTGTTCTGTTCCATGGATCTATATGCCTATTCTTATGCCAATACCATTTGATTAAAATGGCCATGTAATTAGTTTGATATCAGGCATTGTCATACCTCCAAGTTTGTTTTTCTTTCTCAAGATAACTAAGGGTATTCAGGGTGTTTTTTTAATTCCATATAAATTTTTGTAATTTTTTTTTAGATCTGTGAGATGTGCCATTAGTATTTTTATAGGTATTGTGTTCAATCTATAGATTGCTTTGAGTAGTATGGACATTTTAATGATGCTAATTATTCCAATCCATAAATATGGTATATGCTTCTACTTATCTGTATCTTCCTCAGTTTCTATCTTCAATGGCTGATTCTTTTCCCAGTACAAGTATCTTTGACCTCCTTGGTTAAATTTATTCTTAGGTATCTTATTTATTTCTTCCAGTACTAAATGGGATTTCCTTAATAGTAATTCTGATAGTTTATTATTGTTGTATAGAAATGCCATCAATTCCTGAATATTAGTTTTGTATTTTGCTACTTTTCTGAATTTATTTATTAGCTCTAGTAGCTTTTTGTTGATGCCTTTATGTTTTTCTATGTACAATATCATGTCATCTGTAAATGATGAGGAGTTTACTTCCTCCTTTCCAATTTGGATGCTTTTTCCTTTTCCTTTTTGTTTGAATGCTATGGCTTGAACTTCCAGTACAATGTCAACTAAGACTGGAAAAAGCAAACATCCCTGTCTTGTTCCTGATCCTAAGGGAAACACTTTTAGTTTTTGCACATTGAATATGATGATGGCTGCTAGTTTGTCATATATGGCCTTTATTACATTGAGGTATGATCCTTCTATCCCCACTTTGATGAGAAATTTTATCATTAATGGGTCCTGAATTTTATCTAATGCTTTTTCTGTATCTTCACATTATCTTGTGGTTTCTTTCCTTCATTTTGTTTATTCTGTATATCACATTTATTGATTTGCAGACATTGTACCAACCTTGTATCCCTGGAATAAATCCCACATGATCATAATGTATGATCTCTTTAAAAATTGTAGGATCCAATCTACTAATATTTTGTTGAGGATTTTAGCATCTAATTTCATCAGAGATATTGGCTTATAATTTTCTTTCTTTGTAGTGTCTTTATCTGGTTTTGGAATTAGGATAATGATGGCCTTGTTAAAAGAGCTTGGAAGTCTTTCCTCCTCTTGAATTTTTTGGAATAGTTTGAGGATAGATGTTAGTTCTTCCTTGAATATTTGGTAAAATTTGCCTATAAAGCCATCTGGTCCAGGACTTTTGTTTCCCAGGAGTTTTTTGAACACGGCTTCAGTTTCATTATTTGTAATTGGTCTGTTCAGGTTTTGTGATTCTTAATGATGCAGCTCTGGAAGAATGTATGTTTCTAGGATTTCATCCAGGTTGTCCAATTTTGGCATAGTTGTTCATAGTATTTTCTTAAAATCCTTCATATGTCTATGGTTTCAGTTGTTACTTCTCCTTTATTTCTGATTTTACTTATTTTGGTCTTTTCTCTTTTTTTAGATAAGTCTGGCTAAAGGTTCATCAATCTTGTTTATTTTTCTAAAGAACTAGCTCTTTCATTGATCTTTTGGATTGTGTTTTTAGTCCCCATGTATTTTATTTTTGCTCTGATCTTTATTCTACTTACTCTGGGCTTTGTTCTTTTTCTAGTTCTTTTAAGTGTAAGGTTATAATTCTTAGTTTTTATTATCTTGCTTCTTGTTTAGGGCCTGTAATGCTAGGAACTTTCCTTTCATGTTTACTCTACCAGTTTCCCATAGATTTTGGCTTTTTGTGTGTTTATTCTCATTTGTTTCCATTTAATATTTGGTTTCTTTCTTTATATCATTGTTAACCCATTCGTTGTTTATAACATTCTTTTTAGCATTCATGTGTTTAAATGATTTTGAGGTGCTTTTTTTAATTTTTATTGTAGTTTGATGTCTAGTTTCATGCTGTTGTAATTTGAGAACATGCTGGATATGATTTCAATCTTCCTGAATTTGCCACAATTTATTTTGTGTCCTAACACATGGTCTATCTTTGAGAATGTTCCATGTGTGCTTGAGAATAGTGTGTATTCTGCTACTTTGGAATAAATGTTCTGTAAATATCAATTAAATTCATGCAATCTAGTGTGTCATTTAAGGTTGCAATTGCCTCGGTAATTTTTAGTCTGGAAGATCTATCCATTGATGTCAGTGGGATGTTAAAATTTCATACTATAACTATATTGCTGACAATCTTGCCATTAGTCCACCAAGATATATTTTTAGATGTTCCTATATTGGGTGCACATTTGTTTATAAGGGTTGTATCCTCTTGGATTGACCTTTTTAATATTTTGTAGTGACCTTTCTTGTCTCTTGTTATGGCCTTTGTTTTGAGGTCTATTTTGTCACATGTAAGTATTGCTACCACAGCTTTTGTTTGTTTGTTTTTTAATTTTGGTTTGCATGGAATATTTCTTCCATATCTTCAATTTCAATCTGTTTTTTGTTGTTGTTGTTGTTGTTGTTGTTCTGAGATGTGTTTCTTGTAAACAGTATATATATGTTTCCTTATCCATTCAGCTACCCTATGTTTTTTTGATTGGAGTACTTTACCTGTTTACATTTACGGTCACTGATAGATATTTATTTCCATTTTATTCTCTAAATCTCTCTCTCTCTCTCTCTCTCTCTCTCTCTCTCTCTCTCTCTCTCCCCCCCTTTCTTCTTCTTCTTCTTCCTCTTCTTCTTCCTCCCTTCTTCTTCTTCTTCTTCATCGTCGTCTTCTTCGTCGTCTTCTTCTTCTTCTTCTTCTTCTTCTCCTTCTTCTTCTTCTTCTTCTTCTTCTTCTTCTCCTTCCTTCTCCTCCTCCTCCTCCTTCTCCTCTTCCTCCTTCTTCTCCTTCTTCTTTCTTCTTCTTCTCCTTCAAGAAGTCCCTTTAACATTTCTTGCAATACTGGTTTGGTATTACTTAACTCTTTTAGCCTATTTTTGTCTGAAAACCTCTTTATTTTGACTTTAATTTTAAATAATAACCTAGCTTGATAGAGTAGCATTAGTTGAAAGTCCTTGCTTTACATCACTTTGAATATTTCACGATAATTCCTTCTGCTTGAAGTGCTGCTATTGAGAGTTTAGTTGAGAAGTTCAGGTAACTCTTCTGTAGGTAACTGTCTTTCTTTTGCTGCCTTTAAGATTCTCTCCTTGTCTTTAACCTTTGCCATTTTAATTACAGTGTTTCTTGGAGTGGGTGTCTTTGAGTTCATCTTGATTGAGATTCTCTGTGCTTCCAGAACTTATGTGACATTTTTATTTACCAGGTTAGGAAAGTATTCTGCCATTATTTCTTCAAACAGGTTCTCTATCTCCTGTTCATTCTGTAGTTCTTCTGGTACCTCTGTGATGTAGATGTTGTTATGTTTGATATTATTCCAGATGTCTCTTAGACTTTCCTCATTTCCTTTAATTCCCTCTTTCTTTTAATGCTCTGCTTGGTGCCCAATGTTATCTTTTCCTCAAATCCACTGATTTGACCCTCTGTTGCATCTATTTTTGCAGATACTTAGGATCATTAAGATGCATTATGAAGCTCTAAACATAAAAGCATTTTTATTGTTTTACATATGTTTTCACTGATTTTCTCATTCACAGTTTTTCTAGTTCTTCTTTACATTTTTCCTTAACATTTCCAGACTTCATAATTTTTTAAAGTATATTTTGTTGATTATGTTGTTACATTAGTTTCAATTTTCCCCCTTTGCTCCCCTCCTCCCAGTACTCCCCTTCCCTCCAGCAATCCCACCCCCCTTAGTTCATGTCCATGGGTGGTGCATATATGTTCTTTGGCTTCACCCTTTCCTATATTATTCTTGACTCCCCCATCTAGTTTATATTTACCAATTCTGCTTCTTATTCCCTGCACCATTTCCCCACTTCTCCCTCTTCCCCCTCCCAGCTGATAACCCTCCAAATGACCCCCATACCTATGATTCTGTTCCTGTTCTGGTTTGCTTAGTTGGATTTTGTTTTTAGTTTTTAGACTCAGCTGTTGATTGTTGTGAGTTTGTTGTCATTTTAATGTTCATAATTTTCATCTCCTTTTTCTTAAGTAACTCCCTTTGACATTTCATATAATAATAGCTTGGTAATGATGAGCTCCTTTAGCTTTACCTTGTCTGGGAAACACTTTATTTGCCCTTCCATTCTAAATGATAGCTTTGCTAGATAGAATAATCTTGGTTGTAAGTCGTTGCTTTTCATCACCTTGAATACTTCTTGCCAGTCCCTTCTTGCCTGCAAAGTTTCTTTTGAGAAATCGGCTGACAGTCTTATAGGCACCCTTTTATAGGTAACTCTCTGCTTCTCTCTTGCTACTTTTAAGATTCTCTCTTTATCTTTAACCTTTGGCATTTTAATTATGATGTGTCTTGGTGTGGTCCTTTTTGGGTCTAGCTTGTTTGGGACTCTCTGTGTTTCCTAGACTTGTATGTCAATTTCCTTCACCAAATTTGGGAAGTTTTCCTTCATTGTTTCCTCACATAAATTTTCAATTTCTTGCCCTTCCTCTTCTCCTCCTGGCACCCCTATGGTTTGGATGTTGGCATGTTTAAAGTTGTCCCAATGGTTCCTAAGCCTCTCCTCATTTTTTTCAATTCTTGTTTCCTCATTCTGTATTGCTTGATTGTTGTTTTTCTCCTTATGTTCCAAATCATTGATTTGAACCCCGGTTTCCTTCCCTTCACCATTAGTTTTGTGTTGATTTTCCTTCGTTTCATTTAGCATAGCCTTCAGTTCTTCCCTTATGCATTTGCCATACTTAAGCATGTCTGTCAAGCCCGTGAGCATCTTTATCACCAGTGTTTTGAACTCTGCATCTATTAGGTTGGCTATCTCCTTATCGCTTAGTTCTCCCATTGAAACTTTGATCCGTTCCCTTTTTTGGGCCATACTTCTCTGTCTCCTCATCTTGACAGGTTCCTGTGTTTGTTTGCCTCTGTGTCTTAGGTAGAGCTGTTGCTCCTGTAGATTGTAAGGGGCAGAGCCTTAGGTTTCTCGTCAATAGAGGGCGACCTCTTTCACCATGTTGTGGCACTGTATGTGGGGGAGAGGCCTGAGAGGGAACAATGTCTCTTGCTCAGCACTCACATTTTTTCCAGGCACTTCTCCAACTTTGTATGGGACTGGTGCCTCTCTAGTTGTTGCCCTGGCTGTCATTCCTATACTGGGCAGGTCTACAGGTGTTCTAGGACTGTGGGGGCCCTTTAAAGAAGTGGACTCTGATGATAGACTGGCTGCTTCTTCCTCCACTCCAACCCCCACTGGTTTGCACAGTCAGAAGCAATGAGGCTTTATTTTCCCCGGCGCTGGAACCATGAGTTGCGTGGTCTAGTCTGGTGCTGGGAGTGCTCCCCAGGTGTCCCTTCTGACTTTAAATGTGTGACTGTGCTTTCCAGCAGCCTGCTGCTGCCACCACTGCTGCTGCCCCCACACCGACTCCTCTCCACCTGAGCTCTGCCCCTCCTACCTGTCTGGATCAGTATTTCTTCTTTATATCTCTGTTTGTTGAACTTCCATGCAGCTCAGTTTTCTGGAACATCTGATTGTCTCTAGTTTTGAGGTAGTTGTATTCCTTTTTAGTTGTGTAGGGAGACGCAGTGTGTCTGTTTAGGCCTCCATCTTGGCTGGAAGTCCATATTTTTTTTTCTGACTTATTTCCATTTTTATTTACTCTCTAAATGTTTTCATTAATTTTGCTAGTTAGGTTTGCAATCTCTTTCCAAAGTGATTGTAGAGAACTTATGATCATGTAAGCTCTTTCTAATTATATATTTTTAAGTGCTACAAGTGTGGTTCAGTAGTTGCTGTTCTTTTTTTATACTATCCCAGTCCCTATATGTGGCAATTACAACTCATTCTAGTTCCTCTTAATAAAAACATCCTCCCAGGGGTATAATGCCTTCAGATGAAAGGTGTTATATCCCCACCATGACAGTTGTGGAAACTTGTGGGTTCCTATAGGGTCTTGAAGGATTTTATAGAACTACACAAATGATATCTGACATCCATGATATGAATCCCCATGATTTAGGCAAAGTGTGTCAGAAAACTTTTAGTTGGCATTATTGTAGCTTGTAGCTTCTTTTTATATTTAAGGAAGATACTTTTATAGAAGGCATATCTTCTCTTGCACTAACACTAGTTGAGTCTTAGAAATTTTCTTTATTTAAGGGTCAGAAATAAAACCACTGAGTGAATTGTTTAAAAAGGGATATTGCTATTCAGGATTATTTTTTTCTATTCCTAGTACCAGGTAACATTGAAGGTTTTTACATACCTCCATGATATTTTAACTGACATAAAGCTTGGAAAGTAGATGTATATTTGGTGGGAATAAGCATTTTATGACTAAAGATATTTATTACATAATGTCAACTATTGTTTCAGAATGTTATTTAATATAAAGGTAATTTACATAAGATGTTATGTTTTAATAAATGTTAAAAAGTACTGCATTTTGACTGCTTTAGCAGAATTTAAAATTGATCAGTCAAATAGGTACCACAATATACTTGAATACTTTGGCATCAGTAAACACAATTTAAACCTTGTGTCAGGATTCCTACATTCCGTCAGCAGTTTATCTCAATGGGACATAATTAAATAATTTATATAAATAATAATGACCAAATAATTAAATATAATTAGTGGAAACATTCTTTAGTTTGCTCAACATTATCTTAGTCTTTGAAGACTGAAACTGGAGTAACTCAGCAAGACACAAAAGGCAGGAACAAAAGTAATCATTTGTCACACAATGTTATCTTACTGTCAAAAAATTTGCATTTGCAACATTAAATCTAAGGTCCCTTTTTTTAATTAGCAGGTCAAAGAAGGACATAATGCGCTAGATTTAGAAAGGGAGGTAAATATTTTTTTTACTCCCTGTTACATTCTTGGGTTTAGAACTAACAGGAGCATAACTGAGTATAAATGAGCAGAGTTCATGAGAAAACTGAACATTGAGTCAGTACTGTGGTTTAATTTAAGCAAAGGACTGGTTCCAGCAGAGAAGCCATTATAAAAAATTAGACAGACCTAATGATGTGAACCATATGTAATCCTGGTGGTGAACAATCTTTGTAGAAATATCCAAGAGACAGTTTCACCAATACCCAGCAGCGGAGGAGCAGCATCTCCTCAGGGCAATCTGGCAAAGGGAAATAGATGACAGTCCAGAAAAATGGTTCATCCACTTGATGGAGGGAGGGAACTGGCCACAGCCATATGGCCCAATTATAGGACTTGGATGTCAAGGTCAAAATCTTCAGGGAGTCAGAACCCAAGTCATCAAAGACGAAATTAGAAAAAAACAGGTCATACACTTTGTGTATCCACATATTCACCCTGACATTTCTGACTGAAACTTAATTTTTGGATTAATGGTTTTGGAACAGCAGCAAATCTGCTTTAATGGCCAAGTGTCAAGATGTAATTTAGCTTTCTTTTATTTCTCTGGCTAACAGATTACAAATATAAAGGTCCTTAGATAAATAGATTAATATTTGTTGAAAGTTTCTGTTTATGAGACACAAAATGGAATGGCATCAATTGTTTCTCAACAGGCAACTATTTTGATTCCGAGATTGAGCACAATCTATTTGCATTCATCAATGATCAAAGAAATTACATCTATTATTATAGACATTGGGATCACAGCTATCACTTTTATAAATTAAATAGAATGGTAAATCTTAAAGAGTTTTGTTATGTTTTTTAATCAGCACTGCAAGAAATGAGTCTCCAAATCATATAAAATTCTGTTTCTTTAAACAATGTTGCATAAATTGCAATAACTATCAAATGCTGAAGGTAGGGGAAGAAATCTTAGAGAAATTTTTATATACATATGTATGCATTTGTTGTTGGTGAAAATGGTACCAGAATGGTACTGGCGATTGGGCTTCTGTTCAGCAACCTTGGTACTTGAGTTCTGGCTAAAAAGAATTCAGAGCCAAGATTCAAACTATAACAGAAAGTTTATTTAGGAAGTCACAGAGGTAGAAGTGAGCCACGGAAGATGTGAGCCAGCTGAGCTGCTTGGGCTCAGAGAACAAGTTACAGAGGCAAAAGAAGGCCCTTGGAACATAAGAGAAAGAGTGAGGCAAGGAAAATGTACCTGGGGGAAGAGGGTAGGGAAAGGAGCAGGAATGTTCCGTAGAAAGATCTATCCTGGGACCTACGACCTAATGGCTTTTAAGGGTGGGGATTTTAGGGGAAGTCCAGTAGGAGGATCTCAGTAGAATAGTCATCAGCTTTCCAGGTGTGTCCTTTCAGGGTTCTGATTTCCACTGATTGGTTAGCGCCAGTGCAGGGGGTCATTAGTCAAGGCAGCTGGTCCTCACGTCAGCTATGGCATCACTCGTCTGGTTTTATTGTTTTTCCGGGCCTATACCTGAAACACCACTGAAGCCTAGCTGTTACCCATAGAGGGTTAATGCTTAAGAGTTTGGTCATGCAAGGGACCACACAGGAGTCACCTGGGGCCACTCTTCTGTCCCTTGGTCCTCCTTAATAGGGGTTCTACTGCATGACTAGCAACATGCCAGTGAAGAAAAGACCAGGGGACGGCCCCAGCTGCATGACCAGTGATATGAAAAATTAGGGGGGGGGGTTAAATCACATGACCAGCAATATGCTAGGGGTTGAAAGGTTACCCTGGGGGCAAAGTCCTTGCTTTTCCAGTTTGTCTGTTGCTAGGTACATGGTACTTTCCGCCTTGGTGACCTTCTATACCCGGCCCATTGTCCTTGCTCTGCTCATGTCTGTCTGCCTACCACACATTTAATTCATAAAATTGTGTTTTGTTAACCTTAATTGACATTTTTTTATAATCTTAAAACTTCTGTTGTCTTTAAGTAGAACTTTGGAATTCCAGCACAAAATCAGATTTGTTAGAATATGGGATAGAATTGTGTACCACATCCTTAAGCCTGGCAATATATCCTAAAAGAGAAACTTTTATTATAATTATCTGAAAATAACAGTCCAATCATTAAACACTAAATGATTGCATTTAAAAAACAAAATAATGGAGTAAAGAGATTTATTAAGCATATTAGGATTAAAATTGTATTCTGACTTTGAGTAGAAAAATTAAAATTTATTTGACTGTTTATTCTTGGCAAGGGTTAAAAGTATGGGAAATTTAGTAGGGCATTTAAAAAATTATATTCTGAATAAAGCAAACTACAGGTATATATGAAATTAAAGAATCATTTGCTCATTCAGATTTTTCTATTCCTTTTAACAGTTGCACATACCTGGGAGGAGAAATATTTTCTTTTTCATCAACAGATAAACATGATTTTTATCTCTTACTGGAGTGGTGGTTCTAATTATTGCCCTAATAGCAGCTATATTATAAACTATTGTGAATCAAAACAAAGATTAATTCATTCAACACTAGAATTTTTGTGGTAAATGTTATTTTAATTTACAAAAGTGAAAACAATCTTAAAAAATAATAAATTGGAAAGCTGTTGAATCTGTTTTATAATTTCTTAATAAAATAAGAGTTAGTTTATCTCATCTAGTTGTATTTAATTTTATGGCCTTCTCTTTTACTCCTGTAAATAAGAAAATTAAAAATTTCTCTAATGTGTGCTTAAATTTAGAATATAAAAATCTAGATTTTATTGGAAGAAATAAGATTATTATTTTTAAAGTAAATATCTTCAATAAAATTAATTAAATAATTTTCTTATAAATAACCTTAGTTATTTAATTGCTCATTAGTCTAAGATTATCAATCATTTTAGAAAGTATTAATGAAATGTTTCCTTTTAAAGGTAAACTTTTCCATTTATAACTTTAATTTCATTTCTTAGCTTAATTCTATGATACGCTAAACTAAAATATCCAAAAAAATTACAAATGTTTCAGTATGCATTGTTTCTCATTTCAACCTGACTTTTTACAAATGGAGATAACAAAACTTGCAATTTTTGTAAATCTACCATTAAATTACAAGGGTGGACCCTACAAAACCGAAATTATTTTCTGGAGGGCATGCTTCTTGCAGTACAGGCTTCACGCAATAGGTGACTGTTCTAGGAACTCATCTCTATAACTATTCCAGCTGGCATTTTTTTGAGAGGCTACATTTGGCTGGCTTCAATGAATTTTTTTTGAAGACTCTTTCAACACATTTGCCTATTTTATGATAGGTGATTTACGAGCACACCTGCCTACATGGCATTGAGTGTTCAGCAGTTTTTGACCAAAACCTTCATGACCCTCATGCCCCACCCTCCCCATTCACCTGCTCTCTCCCCAAGTGACTCTTTCTGTTTCCCCGGATAAAAAGAGTCCTCA
Organism: Furipterus horrens; assembly: GCF_987537825.1. NCBI lineage: Eukaryota > Metazoa > Chordata > Mammalia > Chiroptera > Furipteridae > Furipterus > Furipterus horrens. The sequence continues at coordinate 67,488,340 of NW_028327179.1, forward strand.
AAGGAAAATGTTTTGCCAGTGTTGAAGAGGTGAAACAAAAAATGGCAGAAGCACAAAAATACATCAAAATCGACGAGTTCAAAAACTGTTTCGAGCAGTGGAAAAAAAATGTCTCTATAGTTGTATTGCATCAAATGAAGAATACTTTGAAGGTGACTGAAGTTTAACCGTGTAAGAATAAATATACAATTTTTTATAAATCTAGTTTTTTTGAATTCCCCCTTATACATATATTATTATATTATTTTTGTTTATATATTAGAAGTAACTGAGTAAAATTGAATGTCCACAATCTCCATTTTTCATGTGCTTTCTAAATTATATCAGTTTTTCTGTGAAACTGTTTTTTAAATTATTTAAGATTTTTATTGTCCGATGTAATCACATATTTCAAGATATCAGTCAATAGAAGTTACCTACTCAAAATTATCAATCAAAACTGAAATTTGAGCCTCATGAAACTAAATCTTTCCATCTTAATAAAGGGGTATATTCTTATATTTTGGAATTTATTTTATGTTTTCAAAAAGATACTTATGTAGTAAGCATGAGGGTTTTGCCATTAGCAAACTCTAACTTTTTAAATAAAAATTTATGCAAACACAAATGAAATTGATAAAGTGTTATTATACATAATACTTTATTTTTAAAAGCTTACATAGTAGTAGTTAACATCATTCATTCAATAGCTCAGTGCCAAGTACTAAATAGATACTGTCAAGAGGACTAATACTTATCCAGTAGTTCTTTTTGTGAAACATATTGAAATCAATGGGCAGCATTGGCCTGTGAAAGTACCCAGTGTATTCTGATATTTTTAAATGTTATTGACCAACAAGTAGGGCAGAATAAATAAGAGATAAAGAAGAATTTGTATGATTATAAATATTTTCCAATAGATTTAACAAATATACTCCATGTAAGTTAACTACATTAGTAGAAGTAAGGATCAAGAAAGTTTAAAATCAATGTCTTGAACAAATCTGTACTGAGTGGGAAATAGATGCATGGTTTAAGGGCTATACATATTTCAGTACATTTAATGTTTCTCAAAGTGTTGTATATATGTTTATTTTATTGGATAAAGTTTGCTATATTGGGTAAATAAAATCAGTTTTCATGGTAAAATTGAAGCATTAGGACCTACTGCTATTATGGAGGATGGGATTTTGGGTATTATTCAATGAGTAATGGTGGTGATATCCATCAGTTGTGCTAGGGCAAGGGAAAAGATTAAAAATTGTTTTTAGAGGATTTTAAAAAGATATTTCTTTGTAAAAGTATGTTACTTTTTTCAGTGGTACACTATATTAAATGTATTAACATTTTCTCAAATAACTAGAGTTATCTAAATAAAAGGTATAAGGGTTATCCTATATTAGTAACCACATAAAAATTATATTAATCTAGTCGTACATTTAGTCTTTTTTTTTTATGTGTTTTATTGATTACAGTGTTACATTTGTTCCAATTTCCCTTCCCTCTGCTTCCCTCCACCCGGTGGCCCCCTTCCCCCCCCTTGTCCCCCCCTTTTAGTCCATGTCCATTGGTTGTGCATATAGTTCTTCTCAACCTCTCTCTGTCTATTCCATTCCCTCCTACAATGTTTCTTAATTCCTATACCATCTCCCTCCCTCTCCCCCTTCCCCTTCCCCGCTGACGTCCCCCCAATATGCTCCCCATACCTATAGTTCTTTTTCCATTCCCATTGCCTATTTAGTTTGCTTTTGTTTCAGTTCCCTAGCTTCTGTTGTTGTTTCTTGTGATGCAGTTTTCATTTTAGTGTTCATAGCTTTGATCCTCCTTTTTCTAAACCAGTCCTTTTAACACCTCATATAATAGTGGTTTGGATCTAATGGACTCTTTCAGTTTTATTTTGTCCTGGAAACACTTTCTCTGCCCTTCTATTCTGAATGACAGCTTCGCTGGATAAAGTATTCGTGGTTGTAGGTTTTTGATTTTCATTACTTTGAATATTTCTTGCCAGTCCCTTCTTGCCTGCAGGGTCTCCCTTGAGAAGTCAGCTGAGAGTCTAATTGGGACCCCTTTGTACATGATTCTTTTCTTCTCTCTTGCTGCTTTTAAGATTCTCTCTTTATCTTTAACTTTTGACATTTTGATTATAATGTGTCTTGGAGTGGTTCTCCCTGGGTCCAGTTGTTTTGGAACTCTCTGTGCTTCCTGGACCTGTAAGTTTATTTCCTTCCCCAAGTTTGGGAAGTTCTGCTTTATTATATTTTCACTTAATTTTTCAATTTCTAGTTCTATAGTTGTCTGCCTCATTTTGACAGATGCGTTTTGTTTTCTTGGGCCGGCTATAGAGGGCAGTGCCTGTGTACTCATCACAACCCCGCGACCGGCGGTGATCTGCAACCTTTTTTGCCGCGCTGTGGCCCTTTGTCGTCACAACCCAGCAACCGGCGGTGGTCCAGCAACCTTTTTTGCCATGCTGTGGTGCTTTGTCATCACTGCCCAGCGACCAGTGGCTATCTGCAACCTATTTCACAGCGCTGTGGCGCTTTGTGTGGGGGCGGGGGTCCAAGATGGGTTCCTGCAGTTATTCCGCTAGGAGACCGGGATCCGTCCTCCCGCCCTCTGGGCCTCACTGTTCGGGGCGATGTGGTGGTTGCTTTTCCCACTGTTGGGGTCGCAAGCTACTGGGGTTCGACTGCAGCTGGGATTGCTCTCCCTGCCGCTGTCCCTGGTGCTACTGCAGACAGCACCGCCCACTTTCGCTCTTCTTACCTGCCCAAAGGGCGCCACTGGTTTCTAACTTCATACGTTGGGCTTCTGTATAGTTTTATTTTCTGGAATTTCTAGTTATCTTTTGTTTTGAAGTAGTCGTATTCCTCTCTAGTTGTAGAGGGAGACCAAGCGTGTCCGTCTAAGCCTCCACCTTGGCCGGAAGTCTACATTTAGTCTTGACTTGAAAATATTTGATGAATTTAACTTTACATGGCCTAAAGTAGCCCATGTTTTATATATGAAAAACAAGCTTTTTCTTATAGCACTTGTTGATATTTATCAACATTTAAGAAAAAAATTTTTATTAGTGTCATGGTGTTAATAAATATTGTATTTCTGAAAGAACTTATCAAACTTACATTGTGCTACTGAGTTTCAAATAAACTATGACACTACATAACTAGTTTAATCATTACATTTGATAACATCTAAAGAAACATTGTTCTGACTCTATAGTCTATTGTCATTGATTTAAATTATTTTTGAGTATCTCAGATTAAGAGGACCTTATTCATAATACTTTCTTATTCTAAAGAAAAATAGGAATCAACTGTAGTACTTTTACTTAGTCTTGAATAACGGGAAAATTACAATTTACATTTATCTAGAGAACATACCATGTGACTACAATCTAAAAAAATAACTTCCCCATTATAATTTGACTCTTTGCTTTAGGATGTAGGCAAACATTAAGATTTCTTCTGCCCTATGTGCCTTGGGTACTTATAAATTTGACAACTAAATAAGGAAAACATGTTTTTAGGCAATAAATTAATTTATTAGTGTAGTTAGTCTTCTGTGTTTTAGCTATATACCATTACTTAGGGTGGGCTGTAAAATGAAGAGATTAAACTATAGCATATAATCTCACTCACATATGGACTCAATAAACAAATTAATTGATGAACAAAATAAAACCAGAGGTATGGATAAATGGAAAAGACTGACAGATCACTGAGGGGAAGGGTTCGAGAGAGACTAGAAGAAATTAGCTAAAGAACATACATGCATAGCCCATGGACACAGACAACAATGTGGTGAAGGTTGTGGGGTGGGTAGTGGGGGATGGATGAAGGAAGGCAAATGGTACAGGGGGTGGATGGCAACATCTGTAATAGTGTCAACAATAAATAAAAAGATCAACTACTACTCTGCATTTCCTTCTAGTAGAGGCTTGGCAGATTAAATTGAGTAGAGTTTCATTCACTTAAGATGAGTAAACATTTATTGAGCACCTATTAAATTCAACATACTCTGCTGGAAACTTGTAGATAATCTATATTTACAAAGAAATAAAACTCTAATAGAGGTATGGATATTTATATGAGTAATGAGAAAGACCAAGTAAAGGAATGAAAAGAGTTATAACCAAATTGTTACTTCAAGGAGTTAAGTGTGTATACATGAACAACAGGAATCAGAAGAGGTTTTATGGAAGATGTAGCTTTGAGTTGGGCTTAACAAGAAATACTTAGTTGAACTTTATGAAGTTATTGATATTTGACTGTTTTTTGCTGACAAAAAATAGCTATCTTATATTTTTCAATCTAAGATTAAGCAGAGATGATGAAAGAGGATACATGCAAAGGATTTGAAGATATGATCAAAGGTGACTAAGATATAAAGCATGGGCATCATTTAGGGAATAGAAAATTCCTTTGCCTTGGCGTGGGTAATCTGTCTAGAGAGGAATATCTGCAAGATGAGATTGGACAGGAATTTGGGAGCCATATATTATAGTTCATTAATATCTAAGCTGATGATAGGATAGGGACATTTAAAAAATTTAGCAATTATTTGGGGATTATTAGCAAGACCCTCAAGGGCATATATTCTACTTTTAAAATGGCTTTCTTCTTTTTTTCTACTCAAATCTACTGGAAATGCAATGTTTTTCATGATATTCAGTTTAAAATGTATAGATATATATTTAAATAGCATAGACTAAAATTTTTTTTAAAGTCAGAGATCAAGTATCAACAGCCTTTATGAGTGTAGCCATTACTACTACAAGCATCTTAATCACAATAATGATTATAGAGAAATTCATTTTAAATATCTTTTCATTTTTCACTTTCTGATATTCAGACTTTCTGAGATCTGCTTCCCCTCCTCCTTGAGCAATTAAAAGAACAGATATAAAGATTTATCAAAATTGCATATGAATTATGAAAAGTAATCATTTATTTTATTTTTTAGAATTTTTGACATAGATTTAGGCACTTCGATCACCTTGATAGAGTATAAAAGGAAACTATATCACATATGTATAAATGTAAGAGCAATAGATGCAAAACCTTTTACTCCACAATTTATAATCTATATTCTTCACTTCTCCTCACTGTTCTAATCCTACCATCTTAGTTCTGACCACCATTACTTTATTACACTGTTTTAGCAAGTTCCAAACTGATAACCCTACCTTCAGTGGCCTAAATGCCATCTATGCTTTGCAAATTAACCCTCCTAAATTCTTCCATCTTTTCACTACCCTTCTCAAAAGACATCAATTGCCCTTCAGCTGGCAGAGAATAAATTTTAAAATCCATAAAATGCAATTCAAGGATCCTTCACTATCTGACCTTGTTCTGCTAGTTTTTAACGTATTTCTTTATTACCAGCCCTCCTTTCCCTGTGGCCTCTACACACTCTCAGGGATCCCACAACACATCTAAGATTCTCCATTTCCCCCATTTCCTCTCAGAATGCTCTTTTCTTCAACTCTGCATAATGAGCATTTTCATATATCAAAGCATACCGGCAGTGACACCTCCTTCATAGATCAGTTGCTGATTACATTGCCAGAATTTATCTCCCTTATTTCAATACATTTTTCCTCTTATACTATGGATCATATTCTGCCTAATATCAAAGTCACTTGTGCATATGTCTTCCTCTATTAGACTGAAAACTCTCTGAGTACAGGAATCATTGTCCACATCAGATCCTAGCTCAGTGGTTTGTACATGATGTCTATTGAATTGATTCTTTTTTCACTTCTTGTTAGAATTCTTTGTTCATAATTAAAATTTTATCCTTCTAGAAGTACTTTGATTGAAGTTAATGGTTTGTACCTCTCTGCCAGAAAATAGCAACAGACTTTACATCTCTCCATCACTAAATACTCTCCCTCCAAGTATCTAAAGAAGTTCCAAATACCATAGCTTTCTATTTCTCCAAAGTGTAAATTATCAGATTAGGAGGTGGCTATCCCTTCTTTAAGCAGTAAATATAAATCACAGGTTTCCTCTAGTAAATGGTAAGTAGTGTATTAAAAGGAATAGTTGAATTATACATCTTCAGTTTCATGGACAAAACCATTCTTATACTGTTTGCAACACATTTCTGGATTCTAGTTTGAAAGGCTATCCATCAATTACCAAATGAATATCTTGCTTTCAAATCAAAGATGAAGTTATTTCCAAATCCACTTAAGGAATGACATATTATTATCAAGTTTAATGAACTTCTAAAGGGACTATTAAGGGAAACATGTTTACCTTCTATATGTGCCCTTCTGTGCCAATTTGTACTCTTCTATAATAATACAGTTGCCTGGCATGTATTACATGCTCAATAAATAAACGAGTCCCTGGGGAGATTATCCAATCCAAAATTCATAGACTCCTGCCATAGAAGTCACAAGTGAGATGATAGAAAATCATGGACTCCACTGCTTTGTTTCTCTCTCTATCTCTTTGTTCACAATTATAAAACTAAACTAAACAAAACTACTAAACCCTCAATGTTTCAAATGTTATCACCTGTTTTGCTCCTGGAAACAACAGATTCTATTTGTTTAAAGAAGCTTCTGCTTTACTTATTAACATAGATTTTATTAAGAACTGCAGTTTAATCTGTAAGACACCTTAAATCATAACTGAAGGGAACAGTGCATAAATTTCTAATCAGTGGGGGAAAAGATGGCATGATGAATATCCAAACCATTAAGAATAAATATTCAAATCCAGAAAGAATTAATATTCTGCATAGTCAAAATTTTCTCCTTTTTTGTCCATCAAAACTTGCTCTTACTTTACTATTTTCACTGAATTGCATTATAATTCTTCCTGGAGACAAATAATCTCTTTCTGCTATTAACTCCTCCAGTATTGCTTAATTACTACTTCTCTTAGTACATGCATGACTGGCAATCTTGTAGTTATTTGGGTACATATTTCTCCCATACTGACTGCAAGTTCTTTGATAAATTTTAAAATGCCCCTACAGTGCCTTATATATAGAATATATGCAGTAACTTTAGTTAAATTAATAATTGGCAATAGGAAATAATGGTACTGTGTTATTGATTTTTTTTTTTTCTGTCAAGTGAGATTGATGCTCTTTTTGCCATTATAGACACAGGGGACTTGACTCAATTCACACCATAAAGAAATTTTTGGCAGAAAAAATTGTATTTTGTAACAGGCTTTTAAATTTTCCAATTTTTAGTCCACTTTGAGTTAATCTATTTACTATTTCTCCAATATAATATATATTATCAGACTTCATAAGCCTAATGTGTATAGCAAATATGATGTAGGTCTGGGTTATTCAATGCATGTATGTTAATGATTTTAATGACAAGCTAATGATGAGGTCTGTGATTGATGGCTGAAGAGAATAAGTGTAGGGAGCATTTCAATGATGGCCTTTCTACTTTCAAATTTACTTTTCTCTGTTGATCTAAAAATGCGTCATCACCTGGGCTTTTGGCTTAGTGTGTTAGTTTCATGCATATGTTAGTAAATAATTATTTGCAATAATTATAGTATTATGTTGTGTTATTTAAACAGATTTTATTACCTTAAATTTTACTTTTAGGAAAGTGTAGCTAGTCTTTAATAATCCTAATGCCTGGCATCTGATACATAAGGCACATATATCTTTGTTTTATGACTTTTCTAAAATAGTAATAAAAATCTCTTTAGGAGAAGGACTAAAATATTTAAAAAATAATTTGTGTACTTATACAGTACCTTCTTCCATAAAAGATTTAAGGCTGTGATTACATCATGACTGCATATAACATTTATTGATCACTTATGACCCAGGCACTGTTCCAAGTGATTTACATATGTAAACATTTAATCCTCCTAACAACTATATTAAGTAAGTACTTTATTATTCCTGCTTTATGAGTAAAGAAATAGAGAAACAGAGACATTAAGTAACTTCCCCAAGGTCATGTAGCTAAGAGTAAAGGAGCCAGGATTCAAACTCAAGCATTTTATTCTCAAAGCTCACTATATTCTTAAGCAATATATTATTAACCAATTAACTGCATGACTAAAGATTACAAATAATGTACCTAAACTCTTCAATATTATTTTATACTACACTTACAAAGTTATTCAGAGTAATAAATACATAAAATTCATTGAATTAAATTACACTCTGGTAATTAAAGCCTTTCTATTATTCTGCTAGAGAAGAGGATACATAAAGAAGAACTGGTGAGAAAGCACTCATAGAAGGAGTTTCTTTAAAGAGAGTCCTTTATTTTATTGGAATGGTCAGAGAATCTTCTTTGGTGACTGTTAATTGACTTGAGGGTCATTAAACAGTGATAAATATCTGTGTATATCTTGCCAATCTCTCAAGATCTGTTTAGAACTATTCAGGAAATTTTCTTTGGTGAAGGGGAGCATTTATCCTAGGAAAAAATCTAATTATCTTGTAGTGGTACAACATGTGGTACCTCTAAGAATTTGGAAAATGAACACCACAGACACATAACTTTTTTTTCTAGGAATAAAGTAAATGATCCTTACATGCTGTAATGGGAGCAAGAAGGGAAAGATACTGTTAATGGAGCTAATTTCACATCCATCCTGCAACCCACCAAAGGCATGTCTTTTCCTTGTGTTTCATTTATTTTTGATTGGTATACAACAGGACAAGGGAAAATATGGAGTTCTTTGAGATACAAAAATGAGAAACCTAATATAAATAGATATAATCATGACAGAATTTTATTGAAAAGAATACGACTGATTATAGGCACAAATGCTATAACTGTCAAACAATTTTATTCCCTGGGATGCTTAAACTTCTCTAACTACTTCTTGTTTCTGTCTTAAACATTGTTTTGATGGCAGTTAGATGTTAAAAACTGAGAATTAATAATTATTGGCTTTGGTTTTAGTTTATTTTTAATTTAATTAATTAATTTATTTTATCCTCACCCAAAGACATGGTCATTGATTCTAGAGAGATGGGTAGGGAGAGAGAAAGGAAGAGAAACATTGGTGCAAAAGAGAATCATTGATTGACCGCCTCTCCTACATGCCCAAAATGGGAACCAGGAAATAACTCACAACCAAGGCATATTCCCTGAATGGGAATCAAACCTTCGACTTTTCAATTTTGGGAATGACACTCCAACCAAATGAGCCACACCAGCCAGGCTGGTTTATTTTAGTAAATTAGTAGCCTAATTCTGTAGCGTTATGGGAAATTTTTATATATATCTTTCCCAGCTCTAATACCTTGTTCACAAACTAATATAATGGACAGGATTCCAAGAATACTTAATTCCAGAGAGAAATTTTCTTTTATAAAATGAATACAAATAAAACTCTTTACAATTTGATGGTACATCATTTATTTAGTCAACATGTATTTACTAGGTGGTTGCTATGTGTCTAGCTCTCCTTATCTATTAAGTTCTTAGTCTTGTTGGCAAGACATGATACAGCCACCACTAGAAAGAGTTCAGTACAGTACACATGATTAAAGTGACATGGGATAGTAAGAATAACAAAGTTCTAAGAAACATGCATACTAGCCCTGGCTCTGCCTGTTATTGTCATAACACTTGAAAAGTCACTTGTTTTCTAATCTTTAGAATAGGAACATTGAATAAAATTATATTTGATACAGTATTAGGATCCAAAGATTTTATGGTTTTGAGTATCAGAATTGTCAAGAAGAAAATGCTTTTGGAGGACCAAAGTAGGAAGTCAGTGCAAGTGGGACAGTTCAAACAAAGTCTTTTAGAAGTAGGTAAGATATAAGTTGGTCCTTAAATGATAGACAGGGTATGGGTAGGTGGTATGCAGATCAGTAGGGAATTCCAGGTTCTATAGACACACAGACAGTTGAAGAGGGAAGTTTAGATGAAGTCAGCCTGAAATGCCTTGGAGTAGGAGCTGAACATGATGTTTTAAGGATGATGTTTTCAGTCTAAAATTGAAGTTATTTAGAAATACTGTTATACATGGGTAGGTTGAGTCCAACCTATTGAGAATAGCTGAAGGGTTAGAGTTTGGCTTAATCCTGTGCCATCCTCCTGTGTGTCACTTCAGATGGATTTTTTATATAAGGCTGTGGCATACTGAAATAAATTTTGTATATTAAAATTCTTTGATATGCAATTGGACATATCTTTATAGGTCTCCATTTTTAAAAATTGTCTATTTGTGTTTGTATTTTAAAAATAAATTATCATTCTCCTTTATTTTGAGAATTTTTCACAGGATTTTTATTCAATTAAAATACAACCCAGAAAACTAAGCACAAATGAATCAAATACTCATTATATGACAACACTCCAATGGAGGGGAAAACACAGGTGGAACTGGGGAATAGAAAACTGAGTAAGAATAGGGAGACTTCCTACATCTTCTCAGTACCTTGAGAACATTAAGATACATCAACTACATAAGAGGTCAAATATTTGGCTGAAATTATAGTATACTGAAAATAATGTTAGTTGACTGAAAGGTCATTAAACAGTGATAAATATTTGTGTATATCTTGCCAGTCTCTCAATATGTGTTTAGAAATATTCAGCCATTTTACCTTGAAAGTTTTGAATATTCACAGGTCATATATGAGGCCTAATTAGAAAAAGGTGCAATTATATTAACCTTAAGAGTTTGTTTTGAACCACATCAAAATTACAACTAAAATATAGACCAACCATCACTCAGAAAGTTTAGAAATCAAGTTGAATGGAACTCTGACAATTACAGAATTAAACTGCATCCATCCAGATTGGTAGAAGGGGAGCAATAGCGGAATGGGCTGGTCCCTCACCTACATGTGGTGGATAAAAATTTAGGAGGGATATCTTGGGAGTAAGGAGCCCCAGCCCCACACCAGGCCCCCAGCCTAGGGTTCTAGTGCCAGAAAGATAAGTTTCCACAACTTCTGGCTGCAAAAAAACAGTGGGGATTTAATAGGTGGAAGAAACAGCTGGAGCTCCAAGCAGTTCCTCTTAAAGAACCCACACATGGAATTACTATTCACACTGACTCTCTCTGAGGTCCAGCACTGAGGTAGCAGCCTGAAAGGTGCCAGTGGTATATAGGAAGAGACTGAAGTGCCTGACATTAAGGTGAACAAAGGCCATTGTCCCTTTTCTAAAACCTCCCCTCAAAGAATCAGCAAGCTGGTGCTGTATTTGAGACTCCATCAACCTGGCTAACACTGTTTGACCTGTCTTGGAGATCCCTGGAGACTCTGCCCCACCCAACTTACAGGCCCACCCAAGATGCTTTTCCATATGAAGGATTGGTCTTGGCTTATACTTCACAACTTCTTAAACCCTATCAAGCAAGCAATATCTGACTTCAGTGAGCCCCAGGCCCAACACTAGTAGCAGCCAACTCAGATTCACCAGTTGGCTTCAATTGGGAATCTCTAAGCCTTGCACAAGTAGCAGCCATCTCAGATAGCTTTATAGCTCAGGGAGGGTAGCCCTGGGAAAAATACAGGTGGGGAGCAGACCTTGGCATGCACCATTCAGGAAACCCCAGAGCCAGTGCATTCAGTGGACAGCTACAAACTACATAGGAACCCCACCACCATGCCCCTGCACAGATGATGCTCCACAGAGGGTGGAGGTAGGTGATAAGTGGTCACGCCAGTCCTTGCAGCTGACCGGCCTGGGTAAATCCCTCCCATTGATCTGCCAACATCAGTCAAGTCTCAATTATAAGGTTAAACCACACAAAGGGTACACCTTGAGTACGCAGCTTGGATGATAAGGGAGGCTGTTCCACTGGACCCTACAGGACACCTACTACATTAGGCCATACTACCAAGACACAGAGTCAAAACAGCTCTACCTAATACATAGAAACAAACACAAGAAGCTGCCAAAACAAGGAGACAAAGAAACATGGCCCAAGTGAAAAAGCAGATCAAAACTCCAGAAAAAGAGCTAAACAAAATGGAAATAAACAATCTCTCAGATGCAGAGTTCAAAACACTGGTGATAAAGATGCTCAAGGAACTTAGGACATCAACAGCATAAAAAAGATCCAGTCAGAAAAAAAGGATACACTAATTGAAATAAAGTGCAATTTATAGGGAAACAATAGTAGAGTGGGTAAAGCCAAGAATCAAATCAATGATATGGGACATAAGAAAGAAAGAAAAAAAATCCAATCGATTAGAACAACAAGAATTTTTAAAAATCCAGAAAAAATGAGGATAGTATAATTAGCCTCTGGGACATCTTCAAGAGGTCCAACATTTGCATCAAGGGAATGCCAGAAGGAGAGGAGAAAGAGCAAGAGATTTGAAATCTATTTTAAAATAATGAAAGAAAACTTCCTAATTTGGTGAAGGAAATAGACATGTAGGCCCAGGAAGCACAGAGAGTCCAAACAAGATAGATGCAAAGAAGCCCACGCCAAGGCACATCATAATTAAAATGCAAAATATTAAAGATAAAAAAAAAAGAATATTAAAAACAACAAGAGAAAAGATGTTAAGTCACCTACAGGGGAGTTCCCATTAGGCTCAGCTGATTTCTCAAAAGAAACTTTTCAGGCTAGAAAGGAACAGCAAGGAATATTCAAAGTCATGAAAAACTGGGATCTATAGGCAAGATTATCCAGCAAAGATATTATTTAGAATCAAAGGGTAGATAAAGAACGTCCCAGGCAAGAAAAAAATGAACAGAGTTCATCATTATCAAATCATTACTATATGAAATGTTAAAGGGACTTATTTAAGAAAAAGATCAAAACTATGAACAATAAAATGGCAAAAAATACAAATCTATCAACAAATGAATCAAGCCTCATTGCTTCTGACTTTGCAAACCAGTGCGGGTTGGGCTGGAGGAAGAAACTGCGAGTCTCTCAGAAGAGTCTGCTTGTTTAAAGGGCCCCCACAGTCCTAGAATGTCTGTAGACCCACCCACTCTGGAATGATGGCCAGGGCAACAGCTAGAGAGGTGCCAGTCCTATACAGAAGTGGGAGAAGTGCCTGGAAAAGGGGCGAGTGCTGAACGAGCAGCATTGTTCCCTCTCAAACCCCTCCCCAACAAACAGTGCCACAACGTGGTGAAACAGGTTGCTCTGTACTGACAAATTCCTAAGGCTCTGCCCCTTACAACATAACAGGTGCAACAGCTCTACCTAAGACACAGAGGCAAACAAACACAGGAGCCTGTCAAGATGAGGAGACAGAGAAGTATGGTCCAAAAGAGGAAATAGATCAAGGTTTCAGTGGGAGAATTAAGCAACGAGGAGATAACCAACCTAACAAATGAGGAGACAGCCAACCTAACAGACACAGAGTTCAAACACTTGTGATAAAGATGCTCACAGGCTTGACAGATATGCTTAAGTATAGCAAATGCATAAAGGAAGAAATGAAGGCTATGCTAAATGAAACAAAGGAAAATCTACACAAAACCAATAGTGAAGAGAAGGAAACCAGCGTTCAAATAAATGATTTGGAACATAAGGAAGAAATAAACAGTCAGAATGAGGAAACAAGAATTGAAAAAAATGAGGAGAGGCTTAGGAACCTTTGGGACAACCTTTAACATGCCAATGTCTGAACCATAGGGTTGCCAGAAGGAGAAGAGGAAGAGCAAGAAATTGAAAGCTTATGTGAGAAACAATGAAGAAAAACTTCCCAAATTTGGTGGAGGAAATTGACATACAAGTCCAAGAAGCACAAAGAGTCCCAAACAAGCTAGGCCCAAAAAAGACCATACCAAGACACATCATAATTAAAATGCCAAAGGTTAAAGATAAAGAGAGAATCTTAAAAGTAGCAAGAGAAAAGCTGAAAGTTACCTACAAATGGGTGCCTATAAAACTATCAGCTAATTTCTCAGAAGAAACTTTGCAGGCAAGAAGGGACTGGCAAGAAGTATTCAATGTGATAAAAAGCAAGGACCTACAACCAAGATTACTCTATCCAGCAAAGCTATCATTTAGAATAGAAGGGCAGATAAAGTGTTTCACAGACAAAGTAAAGCTAAAGGAGCTCATCATTACCAAGCTATTATTATATGAAATGTCAAAGGGACTTACTTAGGAAAAGAAGATCAAAATTAGGAACATTAAAATGACAACAAACTCACAACTATCAACAATTGAATCTAAAAACTAAAAACAAAATCCAACTAAGCAAACCAGAACAGGAACAGAATCATAGGTATGGGGATCATTTGGAGGGTTATCAGCTGGGAGGGGGAAAGGAGAGAAATGGGGAAATGGTGCAGGGATTAAGCATATCTGGTTCGTACAAAACAGACAGGGGGACGTTAAGAATAATATAGGAAAGGGTGAAGCCGAAGAACTTATATGCATTTCCATGGGCATGAACTAAAGGGGGTGGGATTGCTGGAGGGAAGGGGGGGTACTGAGCAGAGGGGAACAAGGGGGAAAAATTGGGACTATTCTAAAAACATAATCAATAAAATATATTTTAAAAAAGAAGAAGAACAGAGACAGAATCATGGACACAGAGAGCATTTTGATGGTTGCCAGACAGGAGCAGCATTGGGTGAAGAGGTGATGGGATTAAGAAATAGAAATATGTCGTTACAGAATAGTCATGGGGATGTGAAATACAGTGTAGAAAATGAGTAGCCAAAGAACTTATATGCATGACCCATGGACATGAACAATGGTGAGGGCATTGCCTGAGGAAGTGGGGGGTGCTGGGTGGAGGGGTAACAAATGGGAAAAAATCAGAGAACTATAATTGTATAACCAATAAAATATAATTAAAAAAAAGAAAAGCTACCTGGCGGCTGTGGCTCAGTGAATTTAACGTCGGCCTGCGAACCAAGTGCTGCTGGTTTGATCCCCAGTCAGGGCACATGACTAAGTTGCATACCAGGTCCCCACTTGGGGGCGTGTGAGAGGCAACTGCACACTGATGTTTCTCTCCCTCTTTTTCTCCTTTCCACTCTCTCTGAAAACAGATAAATAAAAAATAATAATAAAATAAAGTAAAATAAAGTAATCTTGTTAAAAAAAAGAAAAGCTGTATTTTAGCAAAAGTACTTATTGCTTTAATTGCATATAATTATTATCTATGCAGTAAAATGTGAATAGACAAATATTAAGAGTGGTAAGGTTATAGATAATAATCTCTTTTTCAATATTTTGTAATTTCATTTGTATAAAAATGTATATCTTATGCAATTGGGAAGTTAGATTTAAAAACTTGAAAAAAATAGTTTATTTTAATTATTTTCAGCACTTAGAGTTTCTCTTTCACAAAAATGTTCTGAAACCTGGAAAATCTAAAGTTATAAATTCAACTCATAATGATTATTATATTAAAATGTCATTTCTTAAAATAAGTCATTAAGCGAATTTTAACTTTTACAAGTAATCTTATTAAAAGATTTCACTGGTATATTTTAGAGAGTACTTTGGAAATATTAACATTATATTTATAAAGTTTTAAAATTGTGGACATATCTACAAAATATCAAAATAACCAGTTGGTTCATCAGTCATTTTACTGAAACTATTGGCTAGTTCAATGAAACATTTAGTCAAACTAATTGAATTCAATTGGTAGATATTTTAGTCAAAATGGTTGGTTTTATTTTTTAAATGACCCTCAGAAACAGTTTTTATGATTTCAGGCTTTTGTTGTTCTGAAATCATCTGTGTTTATACACACACACACACACACACACACACACACTTATAGATACTCCCCCACCTACCTCTGTGGTATGCATTCTCCTAATTGTGTCTTTCCAGTTTTCTAATCCACCATGTAACCATTTATTAGTTTATTCATCATTTAAAATAGTATCTACAAATTAGTCATACGCATGTATTAGATATCTTAGTTTTTAAATCTATAAATTATTCTTTAATAACAGTTTTTCAGGGACTATAATTTTATTTAGTAATTTCTCATGCAGGACAATAAATAGTACCTTGGAGATTTAAAAACTATAGTGGTTTTTCTTACATAAATAGAGTAGTGCTGTAGATTTAATACAACTTTTTATACATGTAAAACATAAACACAGTGACTTCTGTTTTATTAAATATCAATAACAAACTATTCTTGAGTTTTTATATGTATTGGAAACAATAAAATTTTGTGATTTACTTCACTGAATGCAATAGTGGTCTTATAAAGGACACTTCCCATGATCTCCAACCTACAGGAGTAACCTATACTGAGAACTGAGAGGTTAGAGCTGATGATAGCTTGATATAGTGGAAACATTGGGGAAATTTCAGTATTCTTTATCCATAAATGCAAAATAGGAGAATAGTTCCAGGGACCATCACCCACAAATGTCTTTCCTGACTGGCTTTTTATTATTTTTCATAAACCCAGTACTTCTTTAATAAAAGTTACAATGATCTGGAACCTCACTACAATTTACTTTTAAAGGAATTAATACAATGTCTAGGGAAAAGATTAGCTGCTTAAGCAATCAGTCTGTCTCACCAAAAATACAAAGTTATCATAAGCTGTATCATGAAACCAATAAGTACTCAGAAAGAGCAAGAGAAAGATAAAAATACTTTTAAGTCAAACCAAAATATGAATTGTCTTTTCCATATAAAACTGATGGCCAAATGTATTGATCTGAATGTATTAAACTTTTTTTACCATCTAAATAGTGTTTCATATATGTCATGTTGTTTCTAATCAATACAGTTTTCAAATAATCATTTTTAATACTATGG
>NW_028327179.1:69317518-69407518 GCF_987537825.1 Furipterus horrens
GATACTCTTTGAAGCATCTCAGCAACCTCTCAAACTTGTCTTTAGGGATTCCAATTTCAAACATATTGTCTACAGTGTTGTGAAACAGGACAGTCTGCAAACTACAGTTTAGTAAATTGACCAAATCTTGTCATTGTAGTAGATCTGCAATATTCAGATGGCTTTAGTCAACTATAATGAGGTAGACAAAGATTGTTGAACACTAATCAAATAGCTGTTGTTATTTTTTGAAAACAACGAATGAAATAACAAATAATGTGAGTATTCATTTATTAAAAACATAGAACAGTATTAAAGGCAAAATAAAAATGTATTTATATGAATTTTTATGGGCTTAAAAGTACAGACAAGTCCATTAAGAATACCAGAAAAACATATTTAAAGGATAAAAATGCATACTAACCAGAACGTAGGAAATAGCACAAACATTGTCCAGTCAGCCTTTGACACTGCTCATTTAAAAATCTTTCAGAGAAAAACTATCATGATATTGGAAAGAGTAGTGCTACAGAATAAATTGTTCAAGTAGCATTATAACTTGGAGGTGCTGATTAGTATTTCAATGGGCTAAATTTACAGACTATGAAAAAAGATTTTTGTCTAACTCCAGTCACAAATACCCAAAAATTTATCAGAAAAAAATACATATTTAAATGTCTATTTAACAAAACTGTTAATACATTTTGCCCTGTATTTCTTCATTTCTGGCCAAATCTACCTCTGAGTTGAGAAAAGTGGGAAAGAGCAGGCTTTTGGAGATAATCCTATAAAATTAGGAATTGACAGGTTAAAATTAGTTTTTCTAACTCTTGCTTTATTAATTTTTTTATAATTAAGATAAAGACTGAGTTTTTTTTTTGTTATAATGGCTGTAAGATAACTTGTATTTCCTTTGACTTGTGTTCAAATGTACGTATTTGTGAGGTAAGTTTTTAAAGGATATAGACTTACCCTGAGGAAAATCAAACAAAATAACAGGGTACAAGTTGCATTCTGGTGAATTTGAGTAGTTTCCATTAAGATTCAGGTCTCTGTGTATTAGACTAACAGTTAGCCATACTGCCTTACTTGGATTCTTACCCATTTTGTCAAAAGATAAAATTTAAATAAGAAAACAAGTGTTCATAAATTATGTTCAAGTGGGACCAAATGTGCACCCATAATATTATTAAAAAGGGTCTCTTGTGAAGATACATAGACACAGGAAAAATTGATCCTGCCATGCACATGTGTTTTATCGGGTGAAATTCTGTAAGGTGAGTTTTATAAAACAAATTTCCAGCTTGTTTGTTCAGCTGCCTTACCCATCACATTTTACATTCCTTATTGCACTAGCACTTATTCTAAATTTACTTTTGGTTCAGATACTGAGACAATACACTATATCTTCCATCTATCTAGGCATTTCTAAAACTTTATAAGGAAAATTGAATTAAGATTAATTTATTTGGTCATTTATTCATTTTTTATTGTTAGTAGATACTTTAAAAATTGCATTAATTAATAAGTTACACAATTATGTAGCTTATAAACCTAGAGCCTAGAGACATCTGTCAAGTTATACACAGGGGAAAAATATAAGAAAGAGATTGAAATATTTACTGTCCATCTCTTAAGGTCCAACTTTATTTCAAATCTTCTAGTGAAGAATCAATTCTCAAAAGAAGTGACTTGTATTCACTGAAGCTCAATAGTCTTTGTTAAAAATTTAATAAGTCAGCTTTTGATGACAAGGTCCTTAAATTAAGGGAATCTGGTTAATTTCAGTAGTCCCTCACCAAGGACTTTTCATTAGTAAATAAAGATAAATTGTTTTAGTGGAATTTCTGTTTAGCAATATGTAGTTATTCCATGGAACAATGTATGATTTAACTCCAAAAAGTATGATGCAACAAAAAATAGATTTTGGTTGATGACTTAAAATTTTATACATTCTCTCTGAATATCTGGAACATAAGTCTGACAGGCATACAATATGTGCCTATAAAAAGTTTATTAGAGTGACTAACAAAGGACGTTCCTCTTGGTCATGCAGAAATAAGTCAGCACACTGTTAGCTCAAGGATCAAAATCAGTTTATGGACATGTTTTTGTTTAAGCCTGTATTGTTTTGAAAGCATTATGCAGTTTACTGCAAACATTTCAAAAGTTAGGGGATTCTACATATAAATTTGCATTTCCAGGTTGTTTTGAAAAATCAAAGACCCACCCTGGGCTCAAGTCTCTGCATGACAACATTTGGTTGGTGCTAAAACACTTCTGACTCCTTAGTTGATGCACATGAACCCCAGTGCCCTGAGATCTATACCTGGTGAATTTTATTTAGCTGTTGTTATAGTCATTTAACTGTTTAATAACACCTTTACTAAGGCTTTTAAAAATTAGTCTAAAAAATGATTTACAGCCACTTACCCTAATTACTAGTTGTGGTGGGTTAAATATGGGACCTCCAAAATATCCAAGTCCTAATCTCCAGAAGCCATAAATATGTGAAAGGAACTTTGTGGATATATTAAAATTAAGGACCTGTAAATGCTGAGATTATCCTGGATTATCCAGATAAGTTTGGTCTAATCACATAACTTTAAAAATGAAGACAAAAACTGAAGAGTAGAATAGGGAAATGCTACATGAGAAAGACTAAAATTGCCATTGCTGGTTTTGAATATGTGGGAAGGAAGTCATGAGCAAATAAAATTCAGGCAGCTAGAAAAAGCAAGGAAACATTCTTCCCTAGAACATCAAAAAAGAAAAGCAGTTTTAACAAAACCTTAATTTTAGCCCATTGACACACATTTCAGACTTCTGACCTAAGGGTTATAAAATAACAAATGTGTGTTATTTGTATTCAGTGCAATACTTCTTCTTGCTGCGATCTTGCCTATGGAAGAAGGATATTCCACCAAGACTGGGATGCTCCACACATGCCCCTCCCATGGCATTTGCCAGAGCTGTGGCCCCACCGTCTGCCTCAAGCAGTTCACTAACTCCTCTTGTGGTCCCTCCTGTTCCCTGCCCTCCACCTGCTCCCAGCTCCCAGTGGTCTGTCAGGCTATTGATATCCCTAGCTCAAGAAAAATTTCTGCTTCCACCCATAGCTACCTAGAAGAATTTGAACTAGAGACTTTTTTCTTAAAATATTATCAGAGGCTGATGCCACTCTGAGGGAAATGATCTGCCTGCAGTACTGGGGATGAGTCAGCACTGGGACCTGGTTGGCTGCTCCCTCAGTTCTCCCCTCAAAGCCACCACGCCAAACTCCCCAAGCGTCTCCAGTCCTCTCTGCCTTCCCTCTGCTTGAGCCCAGGATCTCCTGTCAATATCTCAAGTTGGATCCTTACTATGTCTTAAAGTTTGCACCGGCCAAGACAGAGGCTTAGATGGACACACTCAGTCTCCCTCTACAACTAGAGAGGAATACAATTACCTCAAAACAAAAGATAACTAGAAATTCCAGAAAATAAAACTACACAGAAGCCTAATGTACAAAGTTATAAACCAGCGGCACTTGTCAGGCAGGTAAGAGGAGTGAAGGTGGGCAGAGCTGTTTGCGGTAGCACCAGGGACAGTGGCTGGGAGAACAGTCCTGGTTGCAGTCGAGCTGCAGCAGCTCCCAACCCCAACACTGGGAAAAGCAGCCACCGCATTGCCCCGAACAGTAAGGCCCAGAGGGCGGGAGGACAGACCCGAGTCTCTCAGTGGAGAATAACAGCAGGAATTCATCTTGGACCACCGCCCCCACACAAAGCGCCACAGCACTGCAAAATAGGTTGCGGATCGCCACCGGTTGCTGAGTAGTGACGACAAAGGGCCACAGCATGGTGGAAAAGGTTGCAGATTGCCGCCGGTTGCTGGGTTGTGACGAGTACACAGGCACTGCCCCCTATAGCCGGCCCAAGAAAGCAATACGCATCTGTCAAAATGAGGCAGACAAGTATAGAAATCCCGGTGGTGCAGCTCACCAGGCAACAGATGAAGAATCTGACAGATGAACAAATTAGATACCTGTCAGAGGCCAAGTTCAGGGCCATTGTTATCAGGTGGTTTACAGAATTAACAAAAGATTTGGAAAAAGACGAGATAGGATTGAAAAACACTCATATTGAAAAGAACAAAACCACATATGAGACAAATGATGAAGAAATAAAATCGAGAGTTCAAATCAACAAACTGAAACATAGAGAAGGAACAAACAGTCAACCAGTGCGGAGACAGGAAACAGGAAGCAAGGAAAATGAGGAGAGGATCAGAAACCTCTGGGGCAGCTATGAGAGACCAAATATAAGAATAATAGGATTGCCAGAGGGCGAAGAAGAAGAACTATAAATTAAAATATTAAGTGAAAATATAATAAAGCAGAACTTCCCAAATTTGGGGAAGGAAATAGACTTACAGGTCCAGGAAGCACAGAGAGTTCCAGAAAAACTGGACCTAGGGAGAACCACTCCAAGACACATTATAATCAAAATGTCAAAAGTTAAAGATAAAGAGAGAATCTTAAAAGCAGCAAGAGAGAAGAAAAGAATCATGTACAAAGGGGTCCCAATTAGACTATCAGCTGATTTCTCAAGGGAGACCCTGCAGGCAAGAAGGGACTGGCAAGAAATATTCAAAGTAATAAAAATCAAAAACCTAAAACCACGAATATTCTATCCAGCGAAATTTTCATTCAGAATAGAAGGGCAGAAAAAGTGCTTCCAAGACAAAATAAAACTGAAAGAGTTCATTAGATCCAAACCACTATTATATGAGATGTTAAAGGGACTGGTTTAGAAAAAGGATGATCAAAACAATGAACACAAAAATGAAAATTGCAACACAAGAACCAACAACAGAAGCTAGGGAAGTGAAACAAAGGCAAACTAAATAAGATATGAGAGTGGAAAAAGAACTATAGGTATGGGGAACGTATTGGGGGGAGGTCAGCAGGGAGGGGGAAGGGGAAAGGGAGGGAGATGATACAGGAATTAAGAAGCATAGTAGGAGGGAATGGAGTAGACAGGAAGAGGCTGAGAAGAACTATATGCACAACCATTGGATATGGACTAAAAGGGGAGGACAACTGGAGAAGGGGGCCACCAGGCGGAGGGGAGAGGAGGGAAGGAAAATTGGGACAACTGTAACAGTATAATCAATAAAACATATTAAAAAAAGATTATCAGTCGTAACCTTTTCAAGTCACCTATGTAGCAGGGAAAACTTATTTACTAAACACTTGCTCTTCTTACCATCATGTGATGACCCTTTGAAGCCCCCAAGGTGCATTACCTCACCCCTAGTTCAGAATGTCTTATATACCTTAATTTTTCTTTCTATCTCAGACCCTATTTTTCATGTGGGGCTTCTGACTCATGTATGTGAGGTTCCAATATTTAAGTATGTATTAAATTTTGTTATTGTCTGTTGTCAATCTGTCTCATGTCTATTTGATTATTAGACCAGTCAGGAGAACCTTGAAAGTAGAGGGAAGTTTTTACTTCCAGCAAAAGATATAAACAATAAACATATAAATAAATAAATTATTAATAAAAACATTGTGCTAAATATGAGGAGAAAAAGTAAAGCCCAGGAGAAAGAAAATAATGGAAGTTTCTTATTTCAGATAGATGTAGTATAATTCAAATATATATTTGGTCTTTGTCCCAGTTCTTGACACAGAGATTTTAAAACTCTTGGATTTTCTGAGCGATAGGAATGGTTTTTTTTTTATTATTCACCATGAACAGCTCTTCATCACACTTGAGTTTGTACTAATGAGATGACAGTGTGGGCCCTTAGGTAGCCTCAGAATCTGGTTAGTCAGTCACAAGAAAGACCAAATAATTAGAGTTGGAACTTTCTGCCTCACCCACCAATCTTCAGGAAGGAAAGAGGGAGCTGGAGATTCAACTCTATAAAAATTTTTGAACAAAGTAGGTCACAGAGCATCCACATTAGTGAAAATATTCACATGTGGGTATTACCAAACCAAAGTTTGTTAGTCTGACTGTTCAAAAGGCCAAAACTCAGAATGTGAGCATTCAGAAGAAATACAGGTTTTCTTAATGAGAATGTACCAACTTAGAAGATGAGAGACCTGATGTTACCTCAAATTCATATTTCTTGCTAGATTAGGTTAAGGGTTTTAATGGGTTAACAAAAATATGAATAGAGAAGTGCTGGTAGGGCAAGTTGCATTAAAGAATCTTGGAACTTTGCCATTTTTGGTAGAGATGACTCCAGTATTCATGTTTACGTCCCAGTCCTTGGTTCCATATGTGGGTGCAGGTGGGAGGGAGACTATTGTTCTGGGTGAAGCTGGAGGTAAATTTCTCTGCTCTGTGCATGCTTCAAGTGCATGACTTGGGAGTTTTGGTTTGTTTTCTTGGAAAAACAACTCAGTATCTTATTAAACAGGAACCATTCTGAGCTAGTTCTGAAATTTCATGTGATGGGGAAGCATACACCAACTTTATGAAGACAGAGCTCATATGCTTGGAATCCTGGACTCTCCCTATGTACTTCTTCATTTGTATAGTCATTTTTACTTTTATAATAAACCAGTAAACACAAGTGAAATGTTGGCCTGTGAACTATGCTAATTATCAGATCTGAGAAAAGGGTTGTGGAACCCTCCAATTTACAGTCAATTAATCAGAAGCACAGTGTAGTCTATCAATAGAATAGTCAGAGAACATCTTTCCAAGGAGGTGACATCTGAGAAAAACGTTCTGGGGAGCACATTTCAAGGTTATAGAAGACTCAGTGTAAAATATCTCAATTATAAAGAATACAAGATAAGATGCAAAATATGCAGGTCAAAACTTGTAAGTACTTATAAACCATGATAAGGTTTTTATACTTAAATGTGATATAAAGACATTGGAAGATTTTGAGAAAAAAGTGAAGTGACCTTTATAATTTTTAAAGATTGTCAGTTTTTTTTTATCAGTATTAAAAACCTGTTATTTTTTCTTTTAAGTATATTTTATTGATTATATTGTTACAATAGTTTCAATTCTTTCCCCTTTGCTCCCCTCCACCCAAAACCTCTCCTCACCCAGCAATCCCTCCCCAAGTCCATGTCCATGGGTCGTACATACAAGTTCTCCTGCTTCACTCTTTCATATTTGCTTCTTCTTTTTTTTTAAATAAATAAATGATCAATTAATTATTTTAACAATAAAAAATAACAATCCCTCCCTCTCAGACTTAAGACCCTTTACAATCTTATAAAGGACAATGGGCGAAAGTCTCATGCTCCTCTAGCTGCTTCAAGCAGGACATGGTCATCATCCTACCTACGCTTGGGTCCAGAAATCCCTAATAAGAGTGGGGGTGTGGAGGGGAGGGTGGCCTTCCCAAATGGGGAAGGATCTTGCAGACTCCAGGTCAGTTGGCTATCCCCGGACAATGGCGTGCTTGGTTTAACAGGCTGGCATCCTTGTTGTATTCTGGGGGCAACAGATTTGGTGAAAAGGGTTAAAAGACATCATTCAATTCATAACCACTAGATGACAAAATGCATGGATTAATTTTCCAACGTCCCACATTAGGGGAAAAAAGGGCTTCTTTGGAGGAAGGTGTGCCTGGCACACCTCACCTGTCCCAAACCCTTTTGCGCATTATACTTAGTTTGGGCTAAGAGAAATATTTTAGGCTTTCCCCCTTTCAGAACTCTGGGCCCTTTCTGTCCAAGCCATTAGGATAGAAAAGAGAAACCAGTTTAAAAGTGAAGCCCACAGACCACCCCATATTTCACCAACCCAGCCACTTAGTTCAGCCAAACAGTTGAGTCTCAGGAAGCAGCAGTGCAGACAGGATTAAGTGAGGCCTATATGTACAGACAATCACTCAGGTAATGAGATCATAGGCTTATGCCCTTTGAAAACAGAAAACGCATGTTAATGTATGTAACATAACCCAGAAACGAGTCTCTAAATCTGTAAGACTGTCTTATTGGAAAGACATCCAGTTGCAAGGCATTTTGACATTCTTCTTGCCTATAAATTAAACATCTTTGGTGATACCACAGACATAGTTTAACTTTCAAATGAAAACATATTTTAAGTGAAAAGAAACTTTAAAGATAGTTATCTGCACTACTTTATAGTCCACCACTGATCATTGTGATTTTCCTTGAATCACGATTTTTCTCCCTAAGATTACCCTCCTTGTCATTAAAGGGACTGTATTAAGTCCATTTTAAATTTATCCTGTTCATTTGCATAAACAAAATAAGAGCAGAAAATGATCACTTATGATCTTTAGTTATACTTTGCTGCAACTTACGCAAAGAACATTTAGGGTGACCTGCAGTCTGCCCTTCAGGGCACAGAAGCAGAGCCACATACCTGGCATTCAGCCTTGCCTGTACACACCTGTCTTTTCCAAGTCCTTCTGGTTTTCCATTGTGCCTTAAGGTCCCTTCTAGCCATCTTTCAGGAAAACAACCTTCATTCCTTCTCTGGAAAGGTTGCTGTGGACCGCACAACCAACCATGGTACCAGGCCTTTTATTTCGTGGGCTTTTATTACCTTTGAAAGTCATTCCCAGTTCCTCAGGGCTTTTTGGTAACAACCAGAGCCCAAGAGTGTCTCCTTTAAGCATGACATTCCGGTCAACATCTTGGTCAAAAGAAACCTCTATTAACAACTGGTATTGTTTTATGCAAATAAACTTATGTCATTACTTACTTCTTTAGAATGCCAAACTCTGGAGGGATCAGATAGGGAGAAAAATATACAGTGTGAAGGAAAATACTTGTCCTTCTAATATTCACTGAACTGGCATTTCCATTCTTCATATTTTCCCACTAAAAATTTTTTTTTCCATTACAATTGTCTCACTTTTTTTCCGCCTCTTGTTTCTCTGCACCCTGTCCCCTCCTTCTCCAACATTTAGTCCCCACTCAGTTGTCCATGGCCGTCGGTCATTTATACATGTTCTTTGACTAGACCCTTCCCCTTCTTACCCCCTTCTCCCCCTCCCACCTCACCCCTTGTTACTTGTATTAAATATGGCGAGGGTGCGGAAGTAATTCCAGCAAGGAGAATGGCTCGGATAGAGGGCTGCCGCACACTCTGGCAGGTCAGCGAAGAGCTGTGCAGAAACCTCTCCTTTTATTGAGTTTTGCAAGTATAGAAATCAATAGGGAGGGTAAAGAATGAGCTCACAGGTACATTCCAATAATGATTACAATATACAATTACTTACTTAGAATTAAAACAATGGGAGTTTAATATATAAACTATGAAGAATGATTTCTATCAAAAGCAAAAAATAGGAATTTAATAATCTATTCTTTTAAGATTATGGGAACGGCCACACTGTTCCTTAAACTTTAACAGAAAGCACACAGGGTTAAACACCACCTGTTCTTGGCTTTGTTTGGTTTCTTTGGCAACATCAGGGAGGATGGAGTACTTTGCAAGATTCCTTTTAAGTCACAGAATGTCTTGAAACCCTTAGCCTGATCAGTCAAAGACTGTCGGCGCTAGCGAGTCCAGCTCACTAGCTCGGGTCATAGAACACCTGGACCGGGAGGCATGAGAGCATGCCTCAGTTTAGGAACCTTGATTTCCAGCATCAGTTACTGTTAGTCTAATTTTGCTCAGTAGCTTGTGTTGTTCAGCATCAGGTATTTTTCTTTCGTTGCCTGGCTTATTTCGCTAAGCATAATTCTCTCTAGTTCCATCCATGTTGTTGCAAATGGTAGAAGTTCCTTCTTTCTTTCTGCTACATAGTACTCCATTGTGTAAATGTACCACAGTTTTTTGATCCACTCATCTACAGAGAGGTACTTAGGTTTTTTTCCAGCGCTTGGCTATTGTACATAGTGCTGCTATGAACGTAGGGGTGCATAAGTTCTTCTGAATTGGTGTTTCAGGATTTTTCAGATATAATCCTAGCAATAAAATTGTTGGTTCAAAAGGCAGTTCCATTTTTAGTTTTTTGAGGAAATTCCAAACTGTTTTCGAGAGTAGCTGCACCACTCTGCATTCCCACTAGCAATGCACCAGGGTTCCCATTTCTCCACATCCTCTCCAGCACAAGTTATTTGTTGATTTGTTGATGATGGCCATTCTGACTGGTGTGAGGTGGTATCTCATTGTGGTTTTTATTTGCATCTCTCTGATGGCTAGTGATGTTGAGCATTCTTTCATATGTCTATGGACCCTCTGTATGTCCTCTTTGGAGAAGTGTTTGTTGAGGTCCTTTGACCATATTCTAATTGGGTTGTCTGTCTTCTTGGTGTTGAGTCATATAGGTTCTTTATATATTTTGGAGATCAATCTCTTGTCTGAGATGTCATTGGCGAATATATTTTCTCATATGGTTGGTTTCCTTTTCATCTTGCTGATGTTTTCTTTAGCTGAGCAGAAACTTTTTAGTTTGATGTAGTCCCATTTGTTTATTCTTTCCTTTATTCCCTTTATTTATATCAGTGCAAATGTTGCTACGTGGGATATCTAAAAATTTTCTGCCTGTTTTTTTCTCTAGGATTTTTATGGTATCACGGCTTACATTTAAGTCTTTGATCCATTTTAAGTTTATTCTGGTGTATGGTGTAAGTTGATGGTCTAGTTTCATTTTTTTGCATGTCCCTGTCCAGTTCTCCCAACACCATTTGTTGAAGAGGCTCTTTTCACTCCATTTGATGTTCCTTCCCCCTTTCTCAAATATTAGTTGACCACATAGACCTGGGTTTATTTCTGGGTTCTCTATTCTGTTCCATTGATCTATATGTCTGTTCTTATGCCAGTACCAGACTGTTTAAATTACTGTGGCCTTGTAGTATAATTTGGTATCAGGTACTGTGATTTCTCCTACTGTGTTCTTCTTCCTCAAAAATGCTGTGGCTATTCTGGCTTTTTTTTTTTTTTTTTTTTTTTTTTTTGTTGTTGTTGTTGTTGTTGTTGTTGTTGGTTCCATATAAATTTTTGAGGTATTTGTTCTAGGTCTGTGAAAAATGTAATTGTTATTTTAATAGGAATTGCATTGAATCTGTAAATTGCTTTGGGTATTATGGACATTTTAATGATGTTGATTCTTCCCATCCATGAGCATGGTATATGCTTCCATTTATTTGTATCTTTTTAAATTTTTTCTTCAGCGTTATGTAGTTTTTTGAGTACAGATCTTTTACCTCCTTGGTTAAGTTTATTCCTAGGTATGTTATTTTTCTTGTTGCTATGGTAAATAGGATTTTTCTTCAGTTCCTACCTCTGAGATTTTATTGTTGGTGTACAAAAATGCCTTTGATTTCTGAATATTGACTTTGTACACTGCTATTTTGCCCAATTCGCTTATTAGGTTGAGTAGTTTTTCATGGACTGTATAGGGTTTTCTATGTACACTATCATGTCATTTGCAAATAATGACAGTTTTACTTCCTCTTTTCCAATTTAGATGCCTTTTATTTCTCTTTCTTGTCTGATTGCGGTGGCTAGAACTTCCAAGAATATGTTGAGTAGGAGTGGAGAGAGTGGACATCCTTGTCTTGTTCCTGATTTCAGGGAAAATGCTCTCAGTTTTTGCCCATTGAGTATGATGTTGGCTTCAGGTTTCTCGTATATGGCCTTTATTATGTTGAGGTATGCTTCCTTTATTCTCATTTTGTTGAAAGTTTTCATTATAAATGGGTGTTGTACTTTATCAAATGCTTTTTCTACATCTATTGATATGATCATGTGGTATTTGTCTTTCATTTTGTTTATGTGGTGTATTATGTTTATTAATTTGCAAATATTAAACCATCCTTGGATCCTTGGGATGAATCCCACTTGATCGTGGTGTATGATCTTTCTAACGTGTTGCTGGATCCGGTTTGCCAATATTTTGTTGAAGATTTTAGCATCTATGTTTATCAGTGATATTGGCCTGTAGTTTTATTTCTTTGCTGTGTCTTGACCTGGTTTTGGAATAAGGGTTACACTGGCTTCATAGGATGAGTGTGAGAGTCTTTCCTCTTCTTGAATCTTTTGGAATAGTCTGAGGAGGATAGGAGTTAGTTTGTTCCTAAATGTATTGTAGAATTCACCTGTTAAGCCATCCGGTCCAGGGCTTTTGTGTGCTGGGAGCTTTTTGATTACTGCTTCAATTTCACTAGTTGTTGTTGGTCTATTCAGGCTTTCTGCTTCTTCTTGATTCAGTTTGGGAGGACTATAGGTTTTCAGGAATTTGTCCATTTCCTCTAGGTTGTCAAATTCCTTGCCATACAGTTGTTCATAATAATTTCTTATAATTCTTTGTATTTCTGGGGTATCGGTTGTGATTTCTTTTTTTTCGTTTCTGATTTTTTTATTTGAGTCCTCTTTTTTTCTGGTTAAAGGCTTGTCAATTTTGTTCATCTTTTCAAAGAATCAGCTCCTACTTATGTTGATCTTTTGAATTATTAGTTTAGTCTCTATGTCATTTAATTGTGCTCTGATCTTGATGATTTTCTTCCTTCTACTTGATCTGGATGTTGCTTGTTGTTCTTCCTCTAGTTCTTGTAGCTATAGGGTTAAATTTTTTAATAAAGATTCTTCTAGCTTTTTTAGGTAGGCCTGTATTGCTATGAACTTTCCTCTCAGTACTGCTTTCACTGTATCCCATAGATTTTGGGTTGTTGTGTGTTCATTATCATTAGTATGCAGACACTTTTTAATTTCTTCTTTGATATCATTGTTAACTCATTCATTATTTACTAGCATGTTATTCATTCTCCATGAGTTTGAATGCTTTTGAGTTTTTTCCTTGAGGTTGATTTCCAATTAAGTCATTGTGATCTGAAAAGATGCTTGATATAATTTCAATTTTCTTGAATTTGTTGTGGTTTGTTTTGTGTCCTTCCATGTGGTCTATCTTTGAAAATGTTCCATGTGCACTTGAGAAGAATGTATATTTTGCTTCTTTGGGGTGAAAAGTTCTGTATATATCGACTAAGTCCATTTGATCTAGAGTCTTGTTCAGTGCCTCAATATCTTTGGTGTTTCTTTGCTTCAAAGATCTGACCACTGTTAACCATGGGGTCTTAAAGTCCCCTACTATGAGTTTGTTGCTGTCTATATCTTTCTTGGAGTCTTTCAAAATTTTCCTTACATATTTGGGTGCTCCTAAATTGGGTGCATATATATTTATAAGGGTTATATCTTCTTGATGGACTTTTCCCTTAAGTATTATGAAATGTCCATCTTTGTCTCTTTTTATGGCCTTTGCTGTGAAATCTGTTTTGTCTAATATAAGTATTGCTACCCCAGAAGGAAAACTCTGACTCCAAATAACCTCCGCTGCCTTGCGGCATACCTCTACAGGGGAAAGGCTAAGGGAGTAAACCCCGACAGAAAATCCGGAGCCGGAGTCCCTAAGGCGGTTTGACATAGTCAACACCGGCAACTCCTGCGGCGCACCTGAAGCCAAGCTGTATTGACTCCGTCTTTCCCTTGGACCCTTCAGCTGCGAAGAGAGGGGGGGTCTGCTGCATGGGCAACAGCAGACCCTCCATATCACCCTGCCCAGGCTCTGTAGCTTCAGCTTCACTGGAGAGGACACTCCAGCGTCATCGCAAGACGTCGATTCAACACAGGAGAAGACAGATTCCGTGTCACTCCCGAGTCAGACTGCACAGCCATTCTCGGCGGAGCAGATAGACTCTTAAGAAGCTACACCATCGTCTCTCGAGACGGACGGCTGCCGACGACAATGACGATGACTTTTTTCCATCCCTTCACTTTCAGTCTGTGTAAATCTTTTGTTTTAAGGTGGGTCTCTTGTAGACAACATATATGTGGGTCATTCTTTCTAATCCATTCAGCTACCCTATGTCTTTTTATTGGAGCGTTTAGTCCATTTACATTTAAGGTTATTACCGATAAGTACTTATTCATTGTCATTTTCCCCCTTTGTACTCGTGTTCCTCTCTGTCTCTCTCTGTTTCTTCATCTTCTTAAAGCAGACCCTTTAGCATCTCTTACAATGCTGGTTTGGTGAAGATATATTCTTTTAGCATTCTTTTGTCTTGGAAACTCCTTATTTCACCTTCCATTTTGAATGAGATTCTTGCTGGGTAGAGTATTCTTGGTTGTAGGGCTTTGTTTTTCATTGCTTGGAATATTTTTTGGCATTCCCTTCTGGCTTGTAGTGTTTCTGATGAGAAATCTGATGATAGCCTCATTGGAGCTCCATTGTATGTTATTAGTTGTTTCTCTCTTGCTGCTTTTAGGATTCTCTCTTTGTTTTTGAATGTTGCCATTTTATGATGTGTCTTGAAGTGGGCCTGTTGCAGTTCATCTTCATTGGGACTCTGTGCTTCCTGGACTTGCATGACTCTTTCTCTCCTCATGTTAGGGAAGTTTTCTGTCATTAGTTTTTCAAAGAGGTTTTCTATCTTTTGCTCTTCTTCTTCTCCTTCTGGAATTCCTATGATATGGATATTATTACATTTCATGTTGTCCTGCAGCTGTCTTAGAACCTCCTCAGTCTTGTTCAGTCTTTTTTTATTTTGTTGCACTGTCTGGGAGTTTTTGTCTAAGTTGTCCTCCAGCTCACTGATCCAATCTTCTGCTTCCTCTAGCCTGCTTTAATTCCTTCTACTGTGTTCTTCAATTCAGAGATCATATTCTTCATTTCCTCTTGGGTCTTATTGATAGCCTCTATGTCCTTTTTCATGCTTGTGTAATTCTCAGTAAGTTTCTTGTAGTTTTTCTGGAGTTCCTTGTAGTTTCCCTGGAGTTCTTTGTAGTTTCCGCTGAGCTCATTCAGGTTCTCCATAATCCATGTTTTGAATTTCATATCTGATAGTTTGCTTCCCTCTATTTCATTTAGCACTCTCTCTGGGGATTCTACCTTTCCTTTCGATGGGGGGTTGTTTCTCCGTCTTCCCATTTTAGAATGATATGCACTTCCTGGATCTGCCTCTGGTAGCGTCAGATCATGTACCAGTCTGGCCCTAGGCAGCCTGTTGGAGACTTCCAGGGATCTACTACCTTTGCCTGTCTTCTTCAGTTGTTAATCTATTCAATCTGTGAGTAGCCATCAGGCTTAAGGATGCGGGTGTGGCAGTTTAATTTCTGTAGGCAGGGCTTTTGGTTCCCCTCAGGCTGATGCCACTTGGAGGGGAATGGTCTGCCTGCCATAGTGGGGATGAGTCAGAACTGGGACCCGATCAGCCACTCCCCCAGTTCTCCCTTCAAAGCCACCGCTCCATACTCTCCCTGAGTGTCTTCAGTCCTTTCTGCCTTTCCTCTGATTGACCCCAGGGTAAGTGTGGGCCAAAATATTTTTGTATGTGATCCACTTAAGAGCTCTTTTTCTCCCACTGTTTCTCTCTGGCTAGCAAGAAACGGTGTGCCTTTTCACTTTTCACAGCTGATACTATTTTACTTTCCACTCTGTTGCTGTAGGCTGGAAGCCCAGCTGGGGGTTTAGATCCTGCCCTTCTCAGGGGGAACCCCCGGCTGCTGAGCTGTTTCTCAGTCCCTTCAGCTGCCACCCGTGTGAGCCCAGCCAGCCCTTCCGCGTCTCCGCACTCCCTACCGGTCACGTCGTGATGTAGCGGCCTTTTCTGTCTCTCCGTGGCTATAAGACTTCTTTCTAGCTAGTGTTCATTTGGTTATTCCAGATGATTTCTCCAAAATTAAGTTGTAAATTCAGACTGGTCTTGGGAGAAGGTTAGTGTAGCTTCCATTTACTCCTCTGCCATCTTGGATCCTCTCTGTGCTTCTTTTTCTTGTACGTTTATTTCCTTCAGCAGATTAAGAAAGTTTTTAGTCATTATTTCTTCAAGTAGGTTTTTCAATAGCATTCTCTCTCTCTTCTTCTATGGCCTCTGTGCTGCAAATGTTAGCACGCTTGATGTTGTCCTAGAGGTTTCTCAAATCAGTCTCATTTTCTTTCATTTTTTTCTTTTTGCTATTATAATTATTTTTATTTTCATCCAAGAATATGTATATTTTTTTGGAGAAATAGAAACATTGATGCGACAATAAAACATCAGTCAAGCTCTGGCTGCTGTGTCTCAGTGGATTGAGCGTTGGCCTGGGAATCGCTGGTTTGATTCCCAGTCAGGGCACATGACTAGGTCTCACCTCACATCCCCAGTTGGAGGTGTGAGTGAGAGGCAACCACACAGTGATGTTTCTCTCCTTCTCTTTCTCCTTTCCTCACTCTCTAAAAAATAAAATAAATAAATAAACAAATAAATAAATAAATAAATTTGAAAAAATTAATCAATTGCCTCCCATATGCACTCTGTGGATCAACTACAACTTAGGTATTGCCTTAAATGATAATTGAATTGAACCCACAACCTTTTGGTGTAGAAGACAATGCTCTAACCAACTTGGCCATGGTTATAATTGTGTGGGGTTTTTTTTGCTACCTTGTCATCCATATATCTAATTAAACTCTCTTCTTCATCTAATCTGTTATTGATTCCCTCTAGTATATTCTTCATTTCAGTTATTATTTTCCAGTGTCCATTGGTTATTTTTATGTTTTCTCTCTCTTTGTTGAAGTTCTCACTGAGTTTATCTACTCTTCTCCTATGTTCATGGAGCATTCTTGTAGCCAGTGTTTTTGAACTCTGTATCTAGTACATATATTTTTTTTATCTTCTCATTTTGGCTGACTCCCTCTGTTTACTTCTATGTATTAGGTAAATCAGCTATCTCCTGGCCTTAAAAGAGAGGCCTCACTGAGATAGGAGATGTTTTATCAGGCTTAGTGGCACAGTATTCCTAATCACATGAGCTGAGTGCTCCAGGAGTGTTCCTTATGTGGGCTTTGTGTGCCCTCCTGTTGCAGTTGTGCCACACATGATGTTGGCATGTTGTTGAATGGGGTAGACTCTCAGGCTCACTGGCTGTGATAGCTGGCTGCAACAATAATGGCAAAACTATTGAGCTAGGGTTGATCCCATGGAGTGGGAGTAGCTTTACCTGGGCTCTAATACCAGTCAAGGCTGTCCTTCAGGTATGTCAGTTGTGGAGATGGCTGGGTGAGGCTCTGGTATGGTCTAAAACTTACCATCAGGTATGTTGAATTTAGAGCCTTTTGGAGGGGCTCCAGTGCACACCGTTTAGCCATTGCTTGTGAAGGGCTTGGAGCTTCCTGGTAGGAGCTACAGATGATCTGCAGTTGGTAGCTGCTAGTTCTGGGGTTGGAGACACTTAAGAGGAAACTATGTCATGAACTTATTCCAGTTGTGTTGAGTTTGAGACCCTACGGTTTGTTCTACAATGCCAGCTGAAGTCAGCTGCCGCTTGTGCTCAGCTTGTGGCTGTTTAATTGGAGATACCTCACAGGTCAATACTGCCCACCACTTATGCTAGATATGAGGCCTCCTAATTGTAATTACAATGAAAACTGAGATTGGTTGCTATTTGTACTGAGCTTGGGGCCACTTGCCAGGAGCTATATTGTACATCAAAAATAGCTGCTGCTTGTGTATGGGGACTTTTTAGAAAATCTGTAGTGTGAGCCAAGGGTGGCTACCACTTTCATGGGCATTGGGGACCTTTAAGAAAGTCTGCAGCATAAGCCTAAGGCAGCCACCTTTCATGTGGTCTTTATGGTCCTTTGAGTGGGTCTGCAGTACCAGTTGAAGCAGGCTGCACCTGTAGGGGAGCCTCTGGAGAAACTTGGACCAGGTAAACATGTTGTGTTGGCAGCATCTCAGGGAATCACCAGGGCTAGGCAATTGATGTTAGTTAAGTTAATGGAGAGCAAAAATATGGCATTAGTTTGCACCAGGTCTGATGGGTGGGAGGAGAGCTCAACAAAGGAAATACTTTTGTCCCAGAGAGGTTTGCTCCAACCACTGCCACTCCAGCTCCCTTCCTGAAGTTAGTCAATTTAGTTCCTCCATGTATGTTCCTGGTGTTTCCCCTGCTCTGGTGCTTAGATTCAGTGAGTTTGAGTGCCATGTCTTTAAGAGGAGTGTTTCAGTTTCCTGTAGACCTTTGTTTCATTGAACTGCAATCCCTACTGGTCTTCCAAGCACTGGAACTTCAAAATGAAAGGAAATAATGTGGGGCTGAGACCCTGGATCCTCAGGGGGAAGCTCTACAGCTGAGGTATTTCTCCTGTTTCTTAACCACTACACTGTGGGTGTGGGACCTACCCAGTCTGTATTTTTGCTTCTCCTACCACACTAAATATGACTTTTTCTGTATATCCTTAGTTATCATATTCTTTTCATCTAGTGTTCAGGTGGCTCTCAGTGATGCTTGCTTTATACTTTAGTTGTAAGTTTCATCTAACTGAGAAGGTGATTTCTGATTTTACCTACTCTTTTCTCTTGACCAAAATCAAAAGGAAGGTCAGCAAAAGTTTCAAAGCACCCAGAGACTCATCTCTGCACCCAGCCTGCCTGTTAAAGCTTAGTCACTAAAAGAGACTCCAGCTGTACTCCTTAGCAGGACATAAGCTCTACAGGGTATGGTGAGGGAGATTCCAGTGCATGCAACAATTGTTTCCAACCAGGCTAATGCTACATGGTGGGTGTGCTCTTCCTGAGAAAGATGGCTTCTGCAATATGAGCAATGACTCAGAACATGAATCCTGACAGCTGACTCTTCAACTCTTTCCTCATAACCACCAGCACTTATATTCTTTTCACACAGCTCTAGTCTGCTCTGACCTCTCTCCACTGGATCCCAGGGGAGTGGCTTTGAACAAAATTGTATGTGTATTTTCTCTTTAAGAGGGTGGCTGAATCTTTAACCATATCTTCCTGGCAGACACCCCACTGTTTTTAAGACAGATGTTATGTGGGCACCTTTCTCAGTTCTGTTGCTTTAGGCTGGGGAGCCAGGATTTGAAATTTAGACCCCACGCTTCTCAGGGAGAATCACTCTCAGAGCTGATATGTTCCTATATAACATTAGCTCTCCAGTCCTTTCATGCCTCTGCACTTCCTACCAGTCTTGATTTGGCTTCTTCTGTAAGTTCTTGGTTTAAGGCTTTTCTTCAACTCGTCTTCAGTGGGTTATTCAGAATAATTTTTCTATTATTGCAATTCCACTTTGGTTCTGAGAGGAGGTTAGTGTAGCATTTATGGATCTCCTGGGATTTTTTTTACTTCTACTTCAGTTTCATTAGTTGTAGTCTGTCTATTTAGGTTCTCTGATTATTTCTGATCCAGTTTTGGAAGACTACATTTTTCTAAGAACGTATCAATTTCTACCAGATTGTTCAATGTCTTGGCCAGCTGTTTTCTGTAATATTTTCTTACAATCTTTCATATTTCTTTGGTATTAGATGTGACTTCTTTTTCATTTCTTATTTTATTTATTTGAGTTCTATCTCTTTTTTAAAATAAGCCTTGTTAAAGTTTTGTCAATCATTTTTATGTTTTCAAAGAAAATGCTGTTGGCTTGATTGATCTTTTGACTTTTTTTATTTCTGCTTTGATCTTTATTATTTTATTTTATCTACTCACTTTGTACATTTTTGTTGTTCTTTTCCTTGTTTTTTAAAGTATAAACTTAGAATGTTTATCTAAGATTTTTCTTGTTTTTTGAAATAAGCCTGTATTATATAAATTTCTCCCTTATGGCTTTTTATTTTTCCTTTTATTTTATTGATTCTGCTGTTACAGTTGTCCCAATTTCTTTTCCCCCTCCTCCCTTCTCCCTCCAGTTGCCCCACCTTAGTCCATGCCCATTGGTTCTGCATATAGTTCTTCTCAACATCTTCCTGTCTACTCCACTCCCTCCTACCATGCTTCTTAATTTCTGCATCATCTCCCTCCCTTTTCCACCTTCTCTGTCCCCGCTGACCTTTCCCCAATATGTTCCCCATACCTATAATTCTTCTTCTGCTTTCATTGCCTACTTAGTTTGCCTTTGTTTTGATTCCCTAGCTTCTGTTGTTGGCTTTTGTGATACAGTTTTCATTTTAATGTTCATAGTTTTGATCCTCCTTCTTCTAAACAAGTCCCTTTAGCATCTCATATAACAGTGGTTTGGATCTAACAAACTCCTTCAGTTTTACTTTGTCCTGGAAATACTTTCTCTGCCCTTCTATCATGAATGACAGCTTCGCTAGATAGAGTAATCATGGTTGTCGGTTTTTGATTTTCATTACTTTGAATATTTCTTGCCAGTCCCTTCTTGCCTGCAGGGTCTCCTTTTAGAAATCAGCTGATAGTCTAATTGGGACCCCTTTGTACATAATTCTTCTCTTCTCTCTTGCTGCTTTTAAGATTCTCTATTTATCTTTAATTTTTGACATTTTGATTATAATGTGTCTTGGTGTGGTTCTCCCTGAGTCCAGACTATCTGGAACTCTCTGTGCTTCCTGGATCTGTAAGTTCATTTCCTTCCCCAAGTTAGGGAAGTTCTGCTTCATTATTTTTTCACTTAATTTTTCAATTTCTAGTTCTTCTTCCTCACCCTCTGGCAATCCTATAATTCAAATGTTCATTTGCTTATAGGTGTCCCAGAGGTTTCTGAGCCTCTCATCACATTCCTCACTTTTTGTTTCCTCTTTCTGCACTGGTTGACTGTTCCTTCCCTATGTTTGATTTGTTGATTTGATCCATGGCTTTCCCTTCCTCACCACTTGTCTTGTATGTAGTTTTGTTCGTTTCAGCAGAACTAGCATTCATTCCTTCCTTGTCTTGATTCAGACCTTCTGTTAGGTCTGTAAGCTGCCTTATGACTATAGCTCTGAACTGAGTCTCAGAAAGATTCATTATTTGTTCATAAGTCAAGGCCTTTATCTGTTTTTTTGTTAGCTGTGTGATTGGTATTTCAATCATTAATTCTGCAATTCTGTTTTGTTTATCTTTCCTTCTTTGGGAGGGGGTTGCTATCACATCTCCTATGCTATATTTGGCGGAGCCCCATGTGCTCGTCACAACCTGGCGACTTTTTCACCACACTGTGGTGCTTTACGTTGGGGCTTGGGTCAAGATGGATTACCGCTGTTACTCTCCACTGAGGAACTAGGAGCCTCCTCCATCCCCATAGTCTGAGACAATGGGGTCTGCCTTCCCCAGCATTGGAATCGCAAGCCGACAGGTTTGGTCTGCAGCCAGGGCCAGCTCCCAGGCACTTCTCTTCTCCCCCCTAATACAGGTGTCTGCTTATGGAGTCCCGCTGTTTGTTGCTTCGACTGCCACCTTCAGCACAGTTCAATCTTTCTCAGCCGCGGTTTTGCCCTCCCTACCCGTCCGGATGAGCACCACTTGTTTATGATTTCACATATTGGACTTCCATGTAGCTTTATTTTTTGGAACTTCTTATTATTTTTGGTTATGTGGTAGTTATAGTCATTCTTAGTTGTGGAGGGACACAGAGCGTATCGGTCTATGCCTCCATCTTGCCTGGAAGTCTCCCTTATGGCTGTTTTTGCTGTGTCTCATATATTTGCAGTTGCTGTGTTTTCATTTTTATTTATTTCAAGGTATCTTTTTATTTCTTCCTTGTTCTCATTATTAACCCATTCATTGTTTGGCAACATGTTATTTAGTCTCCATGTCTTTGGGTGTTGTTTTTGTTTGTTTTTCTTTTGAATGATTTCTAGTTTCATACTATTATTTTTAGAGAAGATGATTGCTATGATTTTAATCAAATTTATTGAGACTGTTTTGTGTTCTAACATGTGGTCAGAATACTCTGGAGGTACTAATTAAATACTTCTTATTTAGTGTGTCATTTAATGCTGGTGTTTTTCTGGAGGTAAATTTTATGTCTAGATGGTCTATCCATTGATGTAAATGTAGTATTGAAATCTCCTACTGTGACTACATTACTATTGATCTATCCTTTTATGAGCTCCTATGTTGGGTGTGCAAATGATTACAAAGATTACACACTATGGTGAAGAGCTAAGTTACAGCAACAATGAAGATTTTGAAATTGAAGATGACTCAGTTCATAAGGGATTTGATCAGCATGAGTTGAATGATTTGACACAAGATTTGGGACTATCCAAAATGGCTTCAGAATGCTTAACATCAAAACTGCATTAGAAAAACTTGCTTGAAAAAGGAGTGAAGATATCTTTCAATCAAGAGAAAGTGAATTTCTGCAGTACTTTCCAAGTGATGGTGGCTTTGTGTATTACCATAATGGAGGAACTGGGAATTTGAATCTAGAACGCAACTAAATGGTGACTGTTCATTGATAGCACAAAGCAGAGCTTGAAGTATGTTCTCCTCCACATTGGCAATTTATTTGGTGCAGTCCCAATTGGCCATTAAGTTTGTTTTCGTAAAAAATATGAAGACATAAAGAGACTCATTGATCTGTTGCAGTATCACAAGCACAATTGGATCATCTGTATTGACCTTAAAATGGTCTGCTTTGTTCTTGGTTAGCAATGTGGATACACCAAGTATCCCTGTTTTCTGTGAATGTGGGACAGCAGAGCTCATGAGAAGCATCGGGTGGAGTCAAATTGGCCTCCAAGATCTGACCTCTAACCTGGTGATCCAAACATTCTATATGAGCCACTTGTTGACAGAAAGAACATTATATTCCCACCTCTGCACATAAATCTGGGTCTCATGAAGCAATTTGTGAAAGCTTTGCCAACTGAAGGAGAATGTTTCAAGTATCTCATTTTGGCATTTCCTAGCCTGTCGTTTGAAAAGATGAAATACCTTAATATATATGTTTGGTAGCAGAACTTTACTACTTGTACACAAATTGACTTACGGTAACAATATATAGCCTTTATATGAATAAAATAACTCTAAATAAATAGTATATTCAGGTAATTTTTTTCTTTATTTTCCTTTGTATATACATTTTGTATGATTTTTGGGGACAAATTGAGGGTATCCTGTGCCTTAAAAAGTTGACGTAATACAGGAAACTAAAGAACAACACAAACAAATGAACTAAATAGGACAAAAAGCAGAATAGCAGTCAATACGGGGGGTGGAGAGGGAGAGAAGGGGGATAAGAAAGGGGAGGGTTTAGAATTGAAAAACCAAAAAAAAAAAAAAAAAAAAAAAAAAGAGTTGACGTGGTAAAGAAGAACTGATGTCATTTTTGGATTCAGATGACAAAAGTTAGTTGAAAACAAGTGTTAGATCTAACTCAATGTAAGTTGTGTTCCCCAGTGTTATATCATCTTGTTGGAGTCTTCCTTTTGTCTTTCTGTGGTGTATTTCTTTGTCTCTTAAAGTTGCCTTTGTTTTGAAGTTTATGTTCTTTGAAATAATGCTATCCCAACATTTTTAAATTTCCATTTGCATGAAATATATTTATTTTATTTTTATTTTTTCCTTTAGTGCAGTGGTCCCCAACATTTTTGGCACCAGGGAAGTTTCGTGGAAGACAATTTTTCCACAGACTTGATGGTGGGGATAATTTCATGATGGGTCAAGCACATTACATTTATTGTGCACTTTATTTCTATTATTATTATTATTATTATATTGTAATATATAATAAAATACTTATACAACTCACCATAGTGCAGGAACAGTGGGATCCCTTAACTTGTTTTCATGCAACTAGATAGTCCCATCTAGGGTTGAAGGGAGACAGTGATACCTGAAGTGTGTTTCTTATTTCCACTCTACTCCATCATCTCATTTTGGTTACTGTCACTGCAGAAAACCCTGCTTCGCAATGATAGGATATTGGAACTAGAAGCAGACTTTTCAGTGTTTTTGTGGCAATCTCAAAACAGTCCACCTTGATGTTAATCCAGAATGTATGGAGATTTGACATTGCCTCAAACATACTTTTTTTTTTTTTTTTTTTTTTTTAAGATTTAATGTGTTTTATTGATTAAAATATTACATTTGTGCCACTTTCCCTTCCCTCTGCTCCCCTCCACCCGGTGGCCCCCTCCCTCCAGTTGTCCCCCCCTTTTAGATTATGTCCATTAGTTGTGCTTACAGTTCCTCCCAACCTCTCTCCGTCTATTCCATTCCCTCCTACCATGATCTCCAATTCCTATATCATCTCCCTCCCTCTCCCCCCTCCCCCTCCCTGTTGACCTCCCCCCACTATATTTCCCTTACCCACAGTTCCTTTTCCACTCTCGTTGCCTGTTTCGTTTGCCTTTGTTTCATCTCCCTAGCTTCTGTTTTTTAAACCAGTCCCTTTAACTTCTCATATAACAGTGGTTTGGATCTAATGAACTCTTTCAGTTTTATTTTGTCCTGGAAACACTTTCTCTGTCCTTCTATTCTGAATGACAATTTCGCTGGATAGAGTATTCGTGGTTGTAGGTTTTGGATTTTCATTACTTTGAATATTTCTTGCCAGTTCCTTCTTGTCTGTAGGGTCTCCCTTGAGAAGTCAGCTGATAGTCTAATTGGGACCCCTTTGTACATAATTCTTTTCTTCTCTCTTGCTGCTTTTAAGATTCTCTCTTTATCTTTAATTTTTGACATTTTGATTATAATGTGTCTTGGAGTGGTTCTCCCTGGGTCCAGTCTCTTGGGAACTCTCCTTGCTTCTTGGACCTGCAAGTCTATTCCCTTCCCCAAGTCTGGGAAGTTCTCCTTTATTATATTTTCACTCAATTTTTCAAGTTCTAGTTCATCTTCCTCATTCTCTGGCAAACCAATGATTCTTATGTTGGGCCTTTTATAGCTGTCCCAGAGGTTTCTGATCCTCTCATTGTTGCTTGCCATTTCCTCTCACTGCATTGGTTGACTGCTAGTTTCTTCTCCATATTCCAGTTTGTTGAAATGGACTCTGGATTCCTCACCATCTGTCTCATATGTGGTTTTGTTCCTTTCGTTATGAAAGTTTTTCGCTTCTTTCATATCTTTTTCCTGCTCTTTTGTGAATTCTGTAAGCCACCTGATAACAATGGCCCAGAACTGAGCCTCTGACAGGTTTCTTATCTGTTCATCTGTCAGGTTCTCTATCTGCTGTCTGGTGAGTTGTGTTACTGGTATTTCTAAAGTTGCCTGCCTCATTTTGACAGATGCGTTTTGTTTTCCTGGGCTGGCTGTCGGGAGCAGGGGGCAGTGCCTGCGTACGCGTCACAAATCAGCGACCGGCAGGCGCGCGACCTATTTCGCAGCCCTGTGGTGCTTTCTGTGGGGGCGGGGGTCCAAGATGGATTCACACAGTTATTCAGCTAGGAGACCGGGATCCGTCCTCCCGCCCCCCCTGGGCCTCACTGTTCAAGGCGATGCTGCGGCTGCTCCCCAGCGCCGGAGTCGCGCAGGAGTCGCGCAGGAGTCGCGCAGGCCAGGGGCTTGATTGGAGTCGAGCACGCCAGGGGCTTGAATGCCTCCAGGATTTTTCGCCGCCCCGCCCCGCCGCTCCGCAAGCAGCTTTGCCTTCTTTGACTCTTACCTGCCCAAATGGCACCGCTGGTTTATAACTTCATATGTT
This sequence comes from Furipterus horrens, assembly GCF_987537825.1. NCBI lineage: Eukaryota > Metazoa > Chordata > Mammalia > Chiroptera > Furipteridae > Furipterus > Furipterus horrens. The sequence goes on from NW_028327179.1 coordinate 69,342,805, forward strand.
GGGCTTCCGTGTAGCTTTATTTTCTGGAATTTCTAGTTATCCTTTGTTTTGAAGTAGTTGTATTCCACTATAGTTGTAGAGGGAGACCTAGCGTGTCCGTCTAAGCCTCCATCTTGGCCGGAAGTCCGCCTCAAACATACTTTTAAGGCCACTGTCATATATAATCTCAAGCAGTTTATCCTCTTCTAGCACAGGTAAATTCAATTTATCTTACATTCACAAATGGTCCACAATTCCATTCCTTTTTAGCTCCGAGGTCTTTTGTGTTTGGGAAGTAGTGCTCAAAATCTTTTGAAAGCTGAGATAGGTTGTCAAGCACCAGCTGTGAGAAAGAAGATCTTAGCTCAGTCTCTTTCAAAATCTGCTAATGTTTGAAGTGTGAAAAGTCCCAATGTTCACTTATCACCCCCATAATTCCAGTTTGACTTTGAATGCAGCCTCTTTATTTGCCAACTGGAATACAGTTGTCACTCTCTCCTGAACTGATGAATTGAGGCATTAATCAGCTTGAATATGTCACACAAGTAAGCAAGATTTGCAACCCATTCTTAATCACTGGAGCATGTTGCCAGTGGTGACTTTTTCTAAAAGAAATCTTGGGAGTAGCTATTGTAACTCAAAAAATCTGGCCAGTGATCTACCTTTAGGAAGCCATCTCACTTCTGTGTATAAGACAAGATGTGTGTGCCCTGTGTCTTTCTCATCTTAGAGGTACATGGATAGATGTGGGTTAAGGGTATGTACATTAATGTGGTTGATAATTTTAATCACATCCTGTAAAATATTATTAAGTTCAGGTGACAATTTTTAGCTGGCTAACATTTATTCATGATGATACAGTGTGTAGACTCATGTTCAGAAATGACCTCTTTGACTCAAGTAGTGAAACCAGAAATCCATCTCGTCATGGCAGCCACTCTGTCCATGCATATACCAACACAAAATGACCATTTCTTCTTCCCTGATATGTAATCATTCAAAGACTAGAATAGTTCTGCAGCTGTGGTGTTGGTTGGCATATCCTCATGCACATCTTCCTGGAAAATATATTGCACAACTGTCAACATCATTAGACTCATCAACCTGGATTGCACACTATGGTGACTCATTAATCCTCTCTAATAATTGTGCCTCAATATCTCTGTTATTTCACCAATTCACCTAGTTATGGTGCTAGCCAAAAGAGGAGCATGTGTCACCTTTTGAACTACATCCTCTCCAAAAAATTCATGAGAAATGTCCTTAGCAGCAGACAGAATCAATTCTTCACCAATAGTAATGGGCTTCTTAGCTTTAGAAATATGGTTAGGCACTAAGAACGATGCTTTCAGTGTGGACACATTTGATGAAGTGGTGGCCTTCAATAATTGCTTCTTTTCTTTGTGTTCATTTTTTTCTTAAAAAACAAAAACAAAAACTCCTAAGGCTTGTCTTTTAATGCAGAGTGCTTGGTCTCCATGTGTTGGAGCAATTTTTAAGGTTTCTTGGCTTTGTTGGATAGCCAGTCACCACATATTATACAAAACAGGCTTGGAGAATGTGAATCATCTGTTGCAATGAACCCATAATTTAAGTAGGACTCTTGGAATTTTCTTTTAAAGGCAGCTTTCTTTTTGTTGGCAGCCTTAGAGTCTTCTGCTGTCTCATCATTGGGTCTTCCTCTCTTTTCAAAGAAGATCTCCAGCAGCATTTATTTTTTACTCATTTTGGCTATGCTTAGCATGTGGGCTTACCAAAACTGTGGTTGATACAATCACACAGTGTGGAAAACAGGTGCAGATGAAAGTGTTAAATAAAATAATGGGCATGCCATGCTCAGACTATAATAAGTGTCAGATTCTGACTTAAAGCCTGCCACCAGATGCAGCTGTATAATTGAAGTACATAAATTAACTTGCCACTATAAAGCTTGACATCAGACGCAGCTTGTCACTTGCCACTCACTGAGAGGGTATTGTTTTGAGCCTGTAAGCAATTGATTTATTATGACCTCTGTGCAATAAAATCTCTCTGCTAATGATGATCTGTATTTGCAGCCATTCCCCAGCACTAGTATTATTGCTCCCAGCTCCTCACCAGATCATCAGGCATTAGATTCACATAAGGGGCATGCAACTTACATCCTCTGATGCACAGTTTACAGTAGGGTTTGCACTCCTTTAATAATCTAATGCTGCTGTTGATCTCTGACAGGAGGCAGAGCTTAGGTGTTAACACAAGTGATGGGGAGTGGCTATAAATACAGATGAAGCTTCACTTGCTCACCCACTGCTCACCTTCTGCTGTGCATCCCAGCTCCTAACAGTCCATTGCCTGGGGTTTGGGAACCCCAGCTGTAGTGGGACAAGTGTGGAAAGTTCAGAGTGCAGCCAGGTTCTTCACAGTATACAGATAATGTGAGGGGCATGTTATCAAATGGCCCAATGTTCTTACTACTTACAAAATTTGGGAACTTATTGACCACACAGGGTTCACCTCAGCAGATAAATTCCTCTTGGAGTTAACAACATTGAATTTTTCCTATCGGAGTTCACAATGCTATCATTGTGTAATTCTACATGGAGGCAAGGGGTGCAGGAAGAGTTTGGAGGGTATTTTTCAAGCCTGCGGCTGAAGCAGATAGCCAAGTCCCTTCTAGGTACATTGGTCCCCAGCAACCTGATGCCAGGAAGCATGTTAAATGGCTGCTCCTTTGTCCTTGAGCATTTTTGGCAGGATGTCTATTTGAGGGGTGCAATAGAAAAAGCAAGAGGCAATTCTGATGATCCCCTGGAACAAATATATTCTGTAATCCATGTCTTTACTTTTAGTCTGTGTGTATATTTTGTTCTGAGGTGGATTTTTTTTTTTTTTTTTGTAGACAGCATATATATGGGTCTTGCCTTTGTATCCTTCCAGCCATACTATTTCTTTTGATTGGATCATTTAAATTATTCACATTAAAAAGGATTATTTACATGTATACACTTATTGCAGTTTTATTCTTTTAAGTATGTTCCTCTGTTTTTTCTTCTTATTCTTAAAGAGGACCCTTTAACATTTATTCTACTACTGTTTTGGTGATAATAAACTCCTTTAGCTTTTAGTTGTCTCAGAAGCTCTTAATTACACCTTCAATTATAAATGATAGCCTTGTCTGGTAAAGCAGTCCTGGTTTTAGGTCCTTACTTTTCATCACTTTGAATATTTCATATCAGTCCCTTCTGGTTTGAAATGTTTATGTTGATAAATGACCTAATAATCTTATGGGAGCTTTCTTGTAGATAACTATCTTTTTTTTTTTATTTAATTTATTAGTTGTTTTTCTTTTACAGTTGACCCACTTTTTCCCACTTTGCTCCCTCCTCACCAAGCCCACCCTTTCTCCCACAGTCAATCCCCACCCTGTTGTTCATGTCCATGGGTCATTTATATTAGTTCATTGACTAGATCCTTCCCCTACTTACCTTCCTTCTCTCCCACACACCCCCACCAGGTAACTGTTAGTCTACTCCATGTTTACATGCCTCTGGTTCAATTTTGCTCATTTTTTTGTGTTGTTCATTAGTTTCCTGTACTAGGGGATACCATATGGTATTTGTTTTTCATTGTCAGGCTTATTTCGCTAAGCACAGTTCTCTTTAGTTTCATCCACATTGTCACACATGGTAGGAGTTCCTTCTTTCTTTCTGTTGCATAGTAAGAGCCCCCCACGAAGTTAGAACTTTAAATTTATTCTACACTCTTAAACCTATGTAACTTTAACAATATATGTAAACAGTTCTGCAAAAAAAAAATGCGATATAGCAAAATATCCACGATAAATAATTAAATAAAATCTTTAAAAATTTTCCGTGATACACCGAGGCCTCAAAAAGTGAACCCCGATATAAAGAGGGACTACTGTATTCCATTGTGCAAATGTACAACAGTTTTTTGATCCACACATCTTCAGATGGGCACTTAGGCTGTTTCCAGCACTTGGCTATTGTAAATTGTACTGCTACAAACATAGGGGTGCATGGGTTCTTTGAACTGGTTTCAGGATTCTTCAGATATAATTCTAGCAATAGAATTTCTAGTTCAAAAGGCAGTTCCATTTTTAGTTTTTTGAGGAAATTCCATACTATTTTTCATAGTGGCTGCATCAGTCTGCATTCCCACCAACAGTGCACTAAGGATCCCATTTCTCCACATCCTTGCCAGCACTTGTTGTTTGTTGATTTGTTGATGATGGCTATTCTGATTGGTGTAAAGTGTTATCTGATTGTGGTTTTATTTGCATCTGTCTGATGGCTAGTGATGTTGAGCATTCTTTCATATGCCTATGGACCCTCTGCATATCTTCTTTAGAGAACTGTTTATTCAGGTACTTTGACTATTTTATAATTAGGCTGTTTGTCTTCTTAGTATTGAGATATATAAGTTCTTTATATATTTTGAAGATCAATCCCTTGTCTGAGGTATCATTGGCAAATATGTTTTCGTATATGGTTGGTTCCCTTTTCATCTTGCTGATATTTTCTCTTGCCGAGCAGTCACTCTTTAGTTTGATGTAGCCCCACGTGTTTATTCTTTCCTTTATTCCCCCTGCCTTAGGAAATATATCAGTGAAAATACTGCTACATGGAATATCTGAAATTTCCCTGTGTATGTTTTCCTCTAGGACTTTTATGGTGTCAGGGCTTACATTTAAGTCTTTGATACATCCTGAGTTTATTCTGGTGTGTGAGGTAAGCTGGTCTATTTTCATTTTCATTTTTTTTTTTGCATGTCCTCGTCCAGTTCTCCCAGCATCATTTGTTGAAGAGGCTCTTCTTACTCCACTTTATGTTCCCTCCCCCTTTTTGTCAAGTATTAGTTGACCATATAGACCTGGGTTCATTTCTTGGCTTTCTATTATGTTCCATTGAGCTATATGTCTGTTCTTATGACAGTACCAGACTGTTTTGGTTATAGTGGCTATGTAGTATAGTTTGATATCAGGTATTATGATTCCTTGTGCTTTATTCTTCTATCTCAAGATTGCTGTGACTTTACAGGGTCTTTTTTGGTTCCATATACATTTTTGAAGTATTTGTTCTAGGTCTGTGAAATATGTCACTGGTATTTTAATAAGAATTGCATTGAATCTGTAAATTGCTTTGGGTAGAATGGACTTTTCAATGATGTTGATTCTTCCCATCCATGAACATTTATTTGTATCTTCCTTATTGTATTTCTTCAGTGTTATATAGTTTTCCAAGTACAGATCTGTTACCTCGTTGGTTAAGTTCATGCCTAAGTACATTATTTTTCTTGTTGCTATAGTAAATGAGATTTGTTTGTACTTTCTATCTTTGATATTTTATTTTTGGTGTACAGAAATGCCTTCGATTTCTGAATATTGATTTTGTACCCTGCTATTTTGCCAAATTCACTTATTAGATCATGTAGCTTTTTCTTGGAATCTATATCCAATCGAATGTCTTTTATTTCTTTTTCCTGTCTGATTGCAGTGGCTAGACCTTCCAACACTATGTTGAATAAGAGTGGAGAGAGTGGAGACCGTTTTCTTGATCCTTATCTCAGGGGGAATGTTTTCGGTTTTTGCCCATTGAGTATGGTGTTGGCTTCAGGTTTCTTATATATGTCCTTTATTATGTTGAGGTATGCTCCCTCTGTTTCCATTTTGCTGAGAGTTATCATCATAAATGAGTGTTGTACTTTATCAAGTGTTTTTCAGCATATATTGATATGATCATGTGATTTTCCTCTTTAATTTTGTTTATGTGCTGTATTACATTTATTGATTTGTGAATATTAAACCATCCTTGAATTGCTGGAATGAATCCCACTTAATCATGGTGTATAATCTTTTTAATGTGCTGCTGAATCTGGTTTGCTAATATTTTGTTGAGGATTTTAGCATCTATGTTCATCAACAATATTGGCCTGTAGTTTTCTTTCCCTGTTGTTTCTTGACCTGGTTTTGGAATTAGGATAATACTGGCTACATAGAAAGAGTTTGGGAGTCTTCTCTCACTTTAAAATTTTTGGAATAATTTGAGAAAGAAAAGTTATTACTTCCACCCTAAATGTTTTGTAAAATTCACCTGTGAAGCCATCTGGTCCAGGGCTTTTGTGTGCTAGGAGTTTTTTGATTACTGCTTCAATTTCATTAGTTGTTGTTAGTTTATTCAGGCTTTCTGCTTCTTCTTGATTAAGTTTTGTAAGATTATATATTTCCATAAATTTGTCCATTTTATCTAAGTTGTCAAATACTTTGCTGTACTGTTGTTTGTAGTAATTTCTTACAATCATTTGTATTTCTGTGGTATTAGTTGTGATTTCTATTCTCTCATTTCTGCTTTTTTAATATGGGTCCTCTCTCTCTTTTTTCCTGATGAGTCCGGATAAAGGCTTTTCGATTTTGTTTATCTTTTCAAGGAACCAGATACTGGTATTAGTGATCATATCGATTGTTTTTTTAGTCTCTATGTCACTTAATTCTCCTCTGATCTTGATGATTTTCTTCCTTGTACTTGCTCTGGGCTTTGTTGGTGGTTGTTCTTCTAGTTCTTGTAGCTGTAGGGTTGGGTTTGTATTTAAGATTCTTCTATCCTTTTCAGGTAGGCCTTTATTGCTATGAACTTTTCTCTCAGGATTGCTTTTGCTGTGTCCCATAGGTTTTGGGCTGTTGTGTGTTCATGATCATTAGTTTCCAGAACTTTTTTGATTTATTCCTTGATGTCATTGTTAACCTATTCATTATTTAATAGCTTATAATTCATTCTCAATGAGTTTGAATGTCTTTGAATTTTCATTGAGGTTGATTTCAGTTTCATTCCATTATAATCTGAGAAAATGCCTGATATAATTTCAATTTTCTTGAATTTGTTGAGGCTTGTTTTGTGTCCTATCATGTAGTCTATCTTTGAAAATATCCCATGGACACATGAAAATAATGTCAATTTTGATTCTTTGGGGCAAAAATTTCTATATATATAAACTAAGTCCATTTGATCCAGTGTTGTTCAATGCCTCAATATCTTTGGTATTTCTTTGCTTCGAAAATCTGTCCATTGTTGACAATGGAGAGTTAAATTCCTCTGTGTGATGAGTTGCTGTTGATATCCTTCTTGTATTCTTCCAATATTTTTCTTATATATTTGGGTTTTCCTATGTTGGGTGCATGTATGTTTACCAGGGTTAGATCTTTTTGATGGATTTTTCCCTTAAGTATTACAAAATGTCCTTGTTTGTCTATTTTTACATCCTTTGCTGTGAAATCTGTTTTGTCTGATATAAGTATTTCTAACCCCCCCTTTATTATCCATGTTTATTTGCTTGGAATATTTTTTCTATCCCTTCAGTTTCAGTCTGTGCAAATCTTTTGTTTTCAGATGGACATCTTTTAAACAGCATATATGTATATCATGTTTTTGTATCCATTCAGCTACCCTAAGTCTTTTGGTTGGAGCATTTAATCTATTTACATTTAAGGTTAATATTGACAGGAATTTATTCGTTTTCCTTTGTACCTGTGTTCCTCTCCCTCTCTCTTTTTCTTATTTTCTTAAAGCATACTTTTAACATCTCTTGCAATGCTGGTTTGAAGGAGCTGTATCTTTTTAGTCTTCCATTGTTTGGGAAACTACTTATTTGACCTTCCATTTTGAAAGAGAGCCTTGCTGGGTAGAGAGGACTTGGTTGTAGGACTTTGTTTTTCATCTCTTGAATTTTTTTTTTTTTTTTTTTGCCATTTCTTTCTGGGTTGTAGTGTTTCTGTTGAGAAATCAGCTGATAGTATTATCAGAGCTCCCTTATATGTTATTTGCTATTTTTCTCTTGCTGACTTTAGCATTCTCTCTTTGTCTTTGAATGTTGCCATTTTAATTATAATGTGCCTTGGAGTGGGCCTCTTCATTGAGGTTCCTCTTCATTGAGGTTCCTCTTCATTGGGACCCTCTGTACTTCCTGGACTTGCATGACTTTTTCTCTCATCAAGTTGGAAAAATTTTTTGTCATTACTTTTTCTTTCTTTTTAAAAAAATATTTTTAAATATGTTTTATTAATTATTCTGTCAGTGTTGTCCCAATTTCTTTTCACTCTGCTCCCCTCCACCCAGTGACCCCCTCCCTCCAGATGTCTTCCCCTTTTAGTCCATGTCCATTGGTTGTGCATATAGTTCTTCTCAATCTCTTCCTGTCTACTCCATTCTCTCCTACCACGCTTCTTAATTCCTGCATCATCTCACTCCCTGTTCCCCTTACCCCCTCTCCACTAAATCTCCCTTTAATATGTTTCCTATACCTATAATTCTTTTTCCATTCTCGTTGCCTACTTAGTTTGCCTTTGTTTTGATTCCCTAGCTTCTGTTGTGGGTTGGTGTGATACAGTTTTCACTTTAATGTTCATAGTTTTGATCCTCCTTCTTCTAAACCAGTCCCCTTATCATCTCATATAACAGTGGTTTGTACTTAATGAACTCCTTCAGTTTCATTTTGTCCTGGAAGCACTTCCTCTGCCCTTCCATTCTAAATGACAGTTTCACTTGATAGAGTATTCATGACTGTAGGTTTTAGATTTTCATTACTTTGAATATTTCTTGCCAGTCCCTTCTTGCCTGCAGAGTCTGCTTTCAGAAATCGGCTGATAGACTAGTTGGGACCCTTTTGTATATAATTCTTTTCTTCTCTCTTGCTGCTTTTAAGATTCTCTCTTTATCTTTAAGTTTTAACATTTTGATTATAATGTGTCTTGGAGTGGTTCTCCCTAGGTCCAGTTTTTCTGGAACTCTCTGTCCTTCCTGGACTTGTAAGTCTATTTCTTTCCCCAAGTTAGGGAAGTTCTGCTTCATTATTTTTTCACATAATTTTTCAATTTCTAGTTCTTCACCTTCTAGGAAACCTATAATTCTAATGTTTGTTCACTTATAGCTGTCCCAGAGGTTTCTGAGCCTTTCCTCATATCCCTTACTTTTTGTTTCTTCTTTCCGCACTGGTTGACTGTTTCTTCCCTATGTTCCGATTTGTTGATTTGATACCTGGTTTTGGTTTCTTCACCACTTGTCTCATATGTGTTTTTGTTCATTTCAGCAGGGCTAGTCTTCATTCCTATCCTGTCGTGTTCAATATCTTTTATTAATTCTGTAAATTGCCTTATGACTATAGCTCTGAACTGAGCCTCAGAAAGTTTTTCTATTTGTTCATCAGTTAATTCCTTTATTTGCTGTTTGGTTAGCTTCATGACTGGTATTTCAATCATTATTCCTGTCATTCTGACCATTTTAGTTTATCCTTTCTTCTTGGGCAGAGCTGTCACACTTCCTACGGTACTGGGTGCAGCACCCTGAGCACTCGTGACAACCCAGCGATCTTTTTCACCACACTGTGGCGCTTTGTGTGGGGGTGGGGGTCCAAGATGGATTCCTGCTGCTACTCTTCGCTGAGAGACCAGGAGCCTTTTCCTCCTTCCTCACACCCTCTGGGCCTCACAGCCTGAGGTAATGGTGGTCTGCCTTCCCCAGCATTAGAACCATGAGCTGATGAGTCTCGACTGCCACCAGGACTGCTCCCCTGGTGTTTCTCACAGTCCCGCCGCTATCCCCGCTGCTGCTGCTGACAGCACAGCCCAACCTCTCCACCCCAGTTTCACCCCTTCTACCCATCTGGATGAGCACCACTGGATAATAACTTCATATATTGGACTTCCATATAGTTTTATTTTCTGGAATTTCTGGTTATTTTTGGTTTTGAGGTAGTTGTATTCCTTCTTAGTTGTGGAGGCAAACAGAGCATGTCAGTCTAAGCCTCCATCTTGGCCAGAAGTCACGTCATTACTTTTTCAATCTGATTTTCTATCACATACTCTTTTTATCCTTCTTGTATCCCTATGGTAAGAATACTTTTTCATTTCATGTTGTCCAGCAGTTCTTTCAAACCCTCATTATTTTTCAATCTTTTTTCATTTTGTTGTATTGTCTGGAAATTTTTTTCTATGTTGTCCTCTAATTCATTTATCTAATCTTCTGCTTCATTTAGCCTGCTTTTTATTGATTCTACAGCATTCTTCAGTTCAGAAATTGTATTCTTCACTTCTTCCTGGTTCTTGTTAAAAGTTTCTATGTCCTTTTTTATGCCGGTATAGTTCCTTGTAATTCCCCTGGAATTTATTGTAGTTTTCTCTCAGTTTGTCTGCTTCGATTTTCCACCTTCATGGTATGAGATTCTGTATAGCAGACCTGAGGAATTCAGTGGTGCAGTCTCTTTGATCTCTTGAGCTTGATGCTCTTGGGAGGCCCTTTATACCATTTGTTTAAGCTCTCTGGTTGTATTTCAGTTACTCTTCAGTGGAAGCTTATGTCTGGCTAGTTTATTGAGAGTCACTCTGCCCTCCTGTCTTGAGTTTTGTGGAGATGCTTCGGGCACTGTCTTCTTTTCCTGGACCTTCCCCTGGTCAAAATTCTATGGGTTTCAAATCTTTTCTAGCTGGCTAGCTGTGAGGATATCTAGCTGGATTCTGAGGCTACTATTCTCTCACTTGTGGGCTTGCTGCAGTTCTCTCTGTGAGCTGCACTTAGTTGAGTTCCCCACCCAACCCCCCGGGTCCTGTGGCACCCTCTAGCCCTCCTCAGGCTTGTCTAGCAATACTATTCTGCTGGCAAGCCAGTGCACATGCCCATATTCCCTTCCCTGCCTTGGGTCCTATCTCCACATCTCCTCCAAAATAGTTCATTTGTTGCCTCCAAGCTGAAGCACCAGCGTGTGTCCCTGACTGGCGGGGCCTTGTTATACCACCTATGTGTACTGCTTGCCTGCCTGGGGTTCCTACCAAGTCCTGTGTTCCACTGCAGCTTTCTTGTATGGACCCTTCTCCATGGTTCAGTTCTGCTTTTTTTGATTGGTGGAGCCTTGTTGTGAGTGCCCAGGGAGCAGGGTTGCCAGCCCAATGAGTCTCCATCTAGACTCAGTTCATACAGTTTTTCACTGTCTGGGCTGTTCGCTGTCTTCCCACACCTTCGACTATTTTAACCAAACCTTCTTGCTGACTCCCTCTGGGACTTTGCTGGTCAGGACACCTATGGCAGGAGGAAGTCTCCAAGAAGATTCCTGCTAATGAGCCAGTCAGCATCTGTACCTTATGGGTACAGTCCGGCAGAGGTGCCAGGCTGGGAATCCCAGCAACTCTGCTTGGAGAGCATGGGCCAAGCTTTCTGCCCTCTTTGACTCCGCTCCCACACTCCCATCCCTGTTTGCCCTACCTGAAATCCGCACTCACTCACTCCACTCTGTGTTTGTACTCCAAGTTCTTCCATGATGGGAGCAGGCAGACAACACTGCTACCTACCCCACTGCCATCTTCCTCTATCCTTCATTTTGTATTTTTGACAAGTGCTTTCAGGATTTTCCAGACTTACACATTACTATTTATTGTATAATACTACTAGTAAATTGTGTGTTTCTTTAAACACTTATTCCTTAGGATAGTCTTTTTATTTTTGTCAGATTTAAATAGTGCTTTTCCTTTCTATGAGGTTTTTAAAAGTAGAGATACCATTCCATTAATCTCATTAGTATAATTCTTAATTTGGATGTCCAAAATGTGCCCATTTCTTTCCAGTAGAGTGCTTCATGGTGCAGAAAAAAAGTTAAAAATGTGTATATGTGGAACCAAAATATATTTTGTGACTAATTACATATTTTGTGAAACAGTCAAAAATTGGAATGTTGATTGATTCCTGGTCACTGTGTTTGCATGTCCATTGCCAAAGAAAATGTGGTTGAAACAAACAAATATTTAAAAATGTGCTACATGATGTTTCCTTACTGCCAGAAAGTAAATAAATAAACAGCTTAACTGTTATGTAAACTCTTGTGTTATTCCCATAGCACAAATATTTATGTTGATGTTTCCATGTGAAAACATTCTAAAACACATACTTGGCTGCTTTTGCTTATCTCAATTTGTTCTACAGTAACTCTTTTTTGTTTTTATGGGGGGGGGTTATTGTGTTGTTTTATTTTTGTGGATGGAGCTTATTGCTGGGTTTCATGGTTGAAGAAATGAAGAGTGAGAAATATAGAATTCATGATTTGGAAATAATCTAGCTTACGTTAGTGTTGTTAAAGTACTTTAACAATTTTTGTAATTTCTATCACAAATTAACTTAAAACTTCAAACAAAACAAAATACACAAAAAGAGGGGTGGGAGGTGTCTGCAATTCTGAAATAAATATGACTATTTTAGCTACATCTACATGGACCAGTGTTCCTAGAGGTTGTCTATAAAATTGTTTTTTGAGCCCACCCTTCTTCATTTCAGTATGAACTCTCATGTTATATGATACTGCTTGGCAATTGAAAATGAACTTATGCTAGAAGGGAGAAAAAAATTCTAGTCTGGAAAATCCCCTGATTTCTGGTGAAATCAGGCTTCTCCTTATTCTACATATGTGTTCTCTAGATTGGAAATTGGTCTATATGAACAAATTGAGAAAACAGTAACAATATTAATAATTTTGAAAACTTACTATAAAATAAAAATTATTATTGTATCTAAAGAAATTAAATAGAAACCTTTTATACCTCACTTTAATGATGGGGAATCACAAACTAAAAATATACCAAAGACTTTTAAAAAAATTCTCACCTGAGGACATGGTCATCAATTTTAGAGAGAATGGAAGGGAGGAAGAGAGATAGGGAGAGAGAAATATCCATAGGCCACCTCTCATATGTGCCCCAATCAGGGACAGGACCCATAGACTGGGTATGTGCCCTGACTGGGAATAGAACCCATGACCTCTCAGTTTACCAGACAATGCTCCAACAAACTGAGACAGCCATAATGGCCAGGGATGTTTATGACCTTTAAAATTGTGGTTAAGAAAGTCATTTTGAATGAGGTAGTCTTGGGCAAAGACTCAACTCAGCTTCAAGTCTCAGTGAGTGGTAGAACAGCGATCTGAGCAGGTAATCAGAATGCCATGTTTTTGGTTTTCTATAAAGATTGAACAGCATAATGTTGGCACATGATAAGCACAATAAAATGTTAACTTTTATTAATTTATTCTGAGATAATGGAAACTCTCACCTAGAATATTGATAAATCAGAGATGATAATGGTGTCAAGGAGACAGAAACCAGGCATGTTTTTAAACCCTGTTCATCTTTCATTGAATAATTTTGTAAATTAGCAAGAAATGTAGTGGGCTGGAACAGAGTGAACAAGGCGAGGAATAGAAAATGAGGTCAGATAGTTATCCAATCACATATATCCTTGTAAAGACTGACTTCTTTTCCTAATGAGATGAAAAGCCATTGGTGTGTTTTGAGAAAAGTCATAAAATGATTCAACTTACATGTTTTAATGGGATCAGTCAGACTGTTATGTTGAGAAAAGAACTGCAGGGGAACAAGGTCAGAAGCATATGGTACTATTATTTCATAAAGCTGAGAGAGGTCATGTAAATTGTCAAGTCTGTCAAAGAGTCAGTAGTCATCAGACAGGGTTTCCAACTCAGCCCAGCAGGAGTTAACCATACATGATGCTGATCTGGAGAATGATGAAGATCTGGGGTAGGTTTTTAAGTCTTTAAAAATGGATTGAGAAACTAAAGTGTGGTATTTTTCTGAGAAGCTTTGTGTAGGAAAAAATTTTTATCTTGTATATTTAAATTTTGATTTTCATAACAAACTGTCTAATTAATTGAGAGAAATTCATGATAGCTACTACTACTTTTTATCTCTCTTCTATTTGTAACCAGGTGATATTTTACAACCTGTATCTCTTTAATAAGTATTTTTCATAAGATAATTTTATAAAAATTACTCCTGTGTTTTTTACATCAATATAAGATTATTTTGCTGTAAGAGCTATCTCCTTTATGATTCTCTGATGGTATTGTTCTATAAGAACAACAAAGGCAAAAATGACCCATCTCATAACCTAATGTCTGGCATATAAAGGAGAAACTATGAATCTTAATGTCTGTCCCAGAAATATATTGGCTAAACTAATTAACACTGCCATTAAACACTTGTCTGAGTCCTCTAAAATTTAGTCAGAGTTCCTAAGAATCAGAACTGATAACTATACTCAGTTACTCTGTAAAAGGAAAATATTATACTCTTAATAGGAAAGATAATATCAGAAAATTTTAGCAATTAAGTACTATGTCAGAGACTGAAGGCCTGGAAGAGCACACAAATTCTTAAAAGCACTGAAGAAAATAATATATGACTGTATAAGTCAAGATTTCAGTGACTTGAACACGATTTTTAATTCCAAAACTACTGTCAATTTCTAGGGACTTGAACATGGAAAGTGAGTTAATTTCTTTCTAACCTCATAGTGTGATAATAGGCTAAGCAATTTTCAATGGCAGCTATCTTGCAAGCTGTTAGTTACCCAAGATCCTTCCATCTTTTTGCCCCATCATTCCCTGGGGTTGTTATGCAGCCCTTTGTTGGGTCATCTGTGTTTAGCAGATAAGAAAAGAGAGAAAATTGTGCAAGTTCTTTTTGGACCTTTACCAAGTAAAGCCTGGAAGTAGGATATATCATGAGTTATTCCATTGAACTCAGTTATATAGATAGCTTAATTGCAAAGGATCTGGGAAGGCAGGGGAGTGAGCCAAATTCCTAGGGGAAAGATGAGGCAGAGAATTGAGTTTACTTCCCATGTTACTCATCAGAAAGTACATATTTCTTGATAAAGCTGGCAAAATGTTAACATGTTGAAGTATTTTTATACTACTTGATGAAATATTGTGACTTGGGCACATTAAGGATTTGATAAGGTAGCTTTAGCTTTTCTTATATACATTTAGATACTTACATACTTTAGTCAAATTTACCTCAACAGTAAAAACAAATAAAAAATAATAATATGATAGACAACTGATGACAGAAAAAGCAACAATTGACCACAAATGAGAGGTCATTAAAGTTGTAAATTAAATTGTACATGGGTGCTTTCTTAAGCTATTTATTTGGAGGGCCTATTTAACTTTCCAGGTTCAGCTCAAAATGGCCTTTTCTTAAGTTTTCTTTAACAACTCCATTTTTACAGACACTATTAATTTTCCTACAGAATTTTATACTTGTCTAATGAGTATAAGCTTGTGTAAATAACATTTTAAACTATTGTAGACCTTCTTTTATTACATTGCTATTTGTTTCTCTGTAAACTCCTAAGGGCACAGTAAATAGTTTTGTGGATAGTTAATGAATCTTCAAAACATGCAAATACATTCCTACTCTTGCTCTGTTAAAACCCTTCAGTGAATTCCCACTGTTTTTAAGACAAAGTCCTATAAAAAGTGGATAAGACCCTTCATAAACTTGTCCATACCTAATGCTCTTTCTTTGTTTATACTTTATAATTCAGCCATAATGAACTTCTTCCAATTCCTTAAAAGATTGAAAAATTATGACCTCTAGACTTTTGCAGTTGAATTTACCTCTGCCTGGATACCTTTTTATCTGGAAAATTCCTACTCAGTCTTACAGCTAAGTCAGATGATCATTTGAGAAACCCCCCTTGAGCATACTACACTTAAAAGAATTCCTGCTATCTTCTTGCATATCAATTGGCACTTAAAAATAATACCTACATTATTATAAGTGCTCAGTTAATTGTCTCATTTCTATTAGACTATTCTTTCCATAAAGAGGTATCATTTTAATTGAAAGTTATTGTATCTGTCAATACCCAAACTAGTGCCTGGCATATAGCATCTGTTCAATAAATATTTGATGAATGGATGAGTAAAAAATGTTCTTTGAAATTAATTAGGATTAGTTCAGTCAACTAAGAGCCAACATAAATTAAATGTAATCCTTCTAATTCTAGAATTTAATTATTCTATTTATTTATTTGAAAAATGCTATTCTCTACCACTTATAAGGGCAACATATCAAAATCCATCTCATAACTTTCTATGCATGAAACTCCCACCACCACAAAATACACCATCACCAACAATCCACACACATACACCTACAATCACTTAAACTTGCTTTCTCAGCATATTTTCCTGCTTCATCACTTCCTCAGTAACTCAGGCTTAAAAATATCAGATTTTTTTTTACCAGTTTCCTCAGATCTCATTAGTCACTAAGCCCTATAGATTTGACCTATGAAATATATCTTGAATTCATCCTTTTCTTTCCAGTCCTACTGCTACTCCCATAGTTCAGGTTCTCATTATTTGTCACCAGATCTAATTCAAGAGCTTCCCAGGGTGTCTCTTCACTTTTATTCTCTCCCTTTTCCAATCTATTTTACACATGCAGCCAAAGTAATTGACCCAAAGATCAGTTCACTTCCCTACTCAGAAACTTTCAGTGACTCCCCATTTTAACCAAAAAGAGCAGCAAATCCTCAGCCTGGAATTCAAAGACATATATAATCTGGTCTCAATTTATCTTATATTTCCAGTCTTATTCTATAGTACTCCCCCTCATTGTAACCAAACTGGTTTTATTTTCATTCCTGAAACTTACCTTGCACTTTCTCGCTTTTATGCTTCAGTTATTTATTTCTTTTCTGCTAAGTCTGACCTGTCTTCTTTCCTAAAAATCTACTGTCTTCTCTTACCACTCTTTAAAAGGAACTTCAAGTCACATAATGTGGCTATTTCACAAACTGAATGGATAGAGTTCTGCATTTAAATAATTCACTTCTGAATATTTTGGTTATATTGTTTCCTAACATTTTATTTTGCTTTTAGTATTTTCTCTCCTTTGTCCCATATTCATCATATATTTTATTATTTATATAACCGTATTCAGGAGCTATTATGCCTTCTTTTTCTATTTCTTATCGCTCATTTTTTGATTATTTTCTTTATTAAATTTCTCATAATATAAAAGGCTAGAGTTGCTATATCATAAATAGGCCATTAATGTTTTTAATAAAACTATATATTTAAATTTAAATGAAATATTACATCCCCATTTTTTAATAGTTGATGATTTGGAAATCTCAAGAGATTGTTTTTAAATTCAGTGGTTTATATTTACTGAGTATAATGTTACCTCTATGCAGGAGTCAGCACTAATGCTTATGATAATAAATTAATCCCATTTATAATTTTCTGTAGTTCTTTCAATTGTAGTTGTTTATGCTTCACCAAAAAGAAATATTGTAAAATACATTGTAACTATCAGTTAATAATAGTCTGCATAAGTTAGGTTTATTGAACTTAAATTTTGGTCAAAATGTTAAAATTAAATTTCTACTACTGGTGGTCTGAAAGTAAATGAATCAGACATTATTGTGTATTCTAAACAACTGGAAAACAACAAAATATATGAAATAATTGTTCTCAGACTTAGACCACTGATAGATGAGGATTATAATTACTTAAACAAGAAAATTAGGCTTCATTCTATTATTTCCATGACTTTCTGTTTACAGTAATAATATGGGAGAGGGTACTCAAGTAAATCATGACAGCCTTGTTACGTTGAAGAGACAAAAAGCAGAGTATAGTAAAGCTAAATTGTTTGGAATTTGTAGGGCAAGATAGTAGGGAGGAGGGAACTATGCAAATAAATGGTTGGATAAAGCTTCATAGATGTCCATTTTATTTTTTTAGATTAATTATAAGGGGCACATGTGTTTCTGTGAGATGCATTGAGGCTGGGCAAAGAAAGAACTATTAGGAAAATACATGGGAAATTATTAACTAAAAAATTCCAAAAACTTACACAGTGCTGGGATATACTTAAATTTTAACCAGTCAAAGTGGATAAACCTCAATGAACAATCAGGATTTTGGTAGCTATCCCAGATGGGCAATACCTAGTTAGCAAGGCTAAACCAGCACTAGAATACAGCTAAGAACTACACTATACCTGCCATAAGAAAACTTAAAAATAAACTTTAAAAGGACCAAACTGATTCACAAGATAGCTTATATTTTTAAATAATGACCAATACACTTTAATTTAAAAAACAAATGGGAAACTCAATAATATATTGATAATATTTATAGTGTCTAGCATTCAATAAAAATTACTAGACACATAAAGAATCAAAAGAAAAATAATACCAGTATCAAAAAAAATTTTTTTAAAGACAAAGACTTTAAATGAGACACTATAAATATATTCAAAAATTTAAGTAAAAACATGAATATTAAAAGCAGAGGAATGGAAGCTGTGAGAAATGGAAGCTAACACACACAAAATAAAACATAGTATCTAATATGGGATATCCCCTGCACATGCAGCAGATGGGGTGGTTCAAAGACTAATGAACATGAGGACATAGCAAGAGAAACTACACAAAATAAAACACATAGCATAAAAGCTAAAAATAAATAGTTTCAGTGAACGTGGAACAATATTAAACAACACCAGAAAAAAAGAATACATACTGTAATATTCAAGTATTTAATAACTTGATAAAACCAACAAATTAACAAATACAAGAAACTAAATAAATACCAAATTAAATAAACATAATTATATCTAAACCAAAGCACATGGTAATCAAAATGCTAAATACCAGTAATGAAGAAACAGTCCTAAGAACATTTAAGAGAAAAGGACATATTACAGACAGGGAAACAAAGATATTAACTACTACTAATATCTTCTACAAAACAATTTAAGTTAGAAGATAATGTAATATGACATCATTAATTGCTAAAAGAAAAAAGAAAACTAGCAAAAGGGAAATCTGGCTAGTGAATATATCATTCAAAAGTAAAGGCAAAATAAGGACATTTTTCAGACAAATAAGCCCAAGAGAAATAAGCTCAACAGACATCCACTACCCAAAAAGATAATATAAATTTTTAGTTGAAGGAAAATAATCCAAAAGAAAAGTTGAATTTGTAAATGGTCTCAATGTCAATTTGGATCCACACAAAGGGAGTGAAAGCTTCCAGAAATGGCAAATATCTTGGAAAATATAAAAAAGTATTTTTCCTCTCATTTAAGTATTTAAAAAGATAATTGATGATTTGTAGCAAAAACAATACCAATATATCTGAGGTTAAAAATATACAGAAAAGTAAAACACAAAAGAAAGAAGAGGGTATTATTGGGTTGGCCAAAAAGTTTATTTGCTCTTTTTCAATAACTTGTCTCTAGAACCACTTATCTTGAACTTTATTCAAAAACAATTTTGTTAGATTGTATTGTGACAGCTGTCAAATCAGTGTGCATTTAAAATAAAACATCAGCCCTGTCTGGTGTGGCTCAATGGATTGAGTGCTGGCCTGTGAACCAAAGGGTCACCGGTTTGATTCCCCATCAGGGCACACGCCTGGGTTGTGGTCCAGGTCCCCTGTCAGGGGCACATAAGAGGAAATAACACATTAATGTTTCTTTCCCTCTCTTTCTCACTCCCTTCACCTCTATTTAAAAGTAAATGAATAAAATATTTTAAAAAATTAAATTTAAAAAGTTTAAAAATACAAAACATCAAAATCGGTGCTTTTTAAATAGCCATTTTAATATTAAAGACAGAAGAAAATTTGCAAAGTTTTTGGCATATTATGCTTTGTTATTTCAAGAAAGGTAAAAACGCAACTGAAAGGCAAAAAAAATAAAAAGATTTGTGCAGTGTATGGAGAAGGTGCTGTGACTAATTGAATGTGTCAAAAAGTGGTTTGTGAGGTTTTGTGCTAGAGATTTATAACTGGATGATATTCCTTCATCAGGTAAACCAATAGAAGTTGTTAGCAGTCAAGTTGAGATATTAATTGATAACAATCAATGTTATACCATGCAGGAGATGGCCAACATACTCAAAATATCCAAATCTATAAAGTTATTGGTGAACGTGAAAAATATTTTTCTTTCATTTTATGAAAAAAACTAAATGAACTTTTTGGTAAACCCAATATTAATCATAAAAGAACTTTAGTGGTTATGTTAATGTCAATGTGCAATCAAACAAAAAATATTTTCAGACATAAAGAAAAGTATTATGTAATCACAGCCAGTTTATCCAGAATATATAATACCATATGTGTATGTATATGTAGTAAACAACCTCAAATATGGCACCACCCCTGTGATCTCTACTTCTTAAAATTCATAGTCTTTTACATTCCATTGAAAGCAAAAACATAAGACAGACATGATGTCAATATTAATAGTAAGTTAAAAGGTTTCTGAAAGTCCCTAAATAATATTAAATTAAAATTATAGACAAAGATTTTAAAATAACTTAAACTAAATAGAAAAGGAGATGAAACATATTATTTGTGGTATTCAAATAAAGTAATGCTAATTCTACACAACAAGGTTCTCATTCAAAATAGAAGGTGATATAAGAGGTTTCGCAGACAAAGGAAGACTGAAACAATACATCTCCATGAAACCAGCATTGCAAGAGATGCTATAGGAATGTTTTAAGGAAAAAGAAAAAGAGAGAGGGAGAGGAACACAGGTACAAAGGGAAATGAATAAATACCTGTCAATATTAACCTTAAATGTAAATGGATTAAATGCTTCAATCAAAGAACATAGGTTAGCAGAAGGAATACAAAAATATGACCCACATATATGCTGTCTACAAGAGACACACCTCAAAACAAAAGATTTACACAGACTGAAAGTGGAGGGATGGGAAAAATTATTCCAAGCAAATGGATGTGGAAAAAAAAAGTGGGGGAAGCATTACTTATATCAGACAAAAAAGATTTTGTAGCAAAGGCCATAAAAAGAGACAAAAAAGGACATTTCATAATACTTAAGGTACTGATCTGTCAAAAAGATATAACCCTTATAAACATATATGCACCCAATATGGGAGCACCAAAATATATAAGAAAATCTTGAACGACTTCAGGAAAGATATAGACAGCAACACAGACATAGTAGGGGATGATAACACCCCATTGTCAACAATGGAGAAATCTTCCAGACAAATAAATATCAAGGATATTGAGGCATTGAACAACATTGTAGATCAAATGGACTTAGTTGATATAGAACTTTTCACCCCAAAGAAGCAAAATATAGATTCTTTTCAAGTGCACATGGAATATTTTCAAAGATAGACCACATGGTAGGACACAAAACAAGCTTCAACAAATTCAAGAAAATTAAAATTATATCAAGCATCTTCTCAGATCACTCGGCTAGAAAATGGAATTAAACCTCAAGCAAAAAACTCAAAGACATTCAAACTTATTGAGAATGAATCACAAACTATAAAATAATGAATGGGTTAACAATGACATCAAGGAAGAAATCAAGAAGTTTCTGGAAACTAATAATTATGAACGCACAACAACCCCAAATCTATGGGATACAGTAGAGCAGTCCTGAGAGGAAAGTTCATAGAAATACAGGCCTACATAAAAAGGACTGAAGAATCTCAAATAAAAACCCTAACCCCACAGTTACTAGAACTAGACCAACAACAACAAACAAAGCCCAGGCAGGGTGAATAGAAGGAAAGAAATCATCAAGATCACAGCAGAATTAAATGACATAGAGACTAAACAAACAATTCAAAAGATCAATAAAACCAGGAGCTTGTTCTTTGAAAAGATAAAAAAAAAAAAAATAAGCCTTTAGCCAGGCTGATCAAAAAAAAAAAAAAAAAAAAAGAGAGAGAGAGAGAGAGAGAGGAACCCCCCCACATAAAAAAAATCAAAGACAAAAGTACAGAAATTATATATGATACCACAGAAGTACAAACAATTGAAAGAAACTACTACAAACAACTGTATGGCAAAATATTTGACAACCTAGATGAAATGGAAAAAATTTTTTAAAAGTATAATCTTACAAAACTGAATCAAGAAGGAGCAGAAAGCCTGAACAGACCAATAACAACTAGTGAAATTGAAGCAGTAATCAAAAAACACCCAGCACACAAAGGCCCTGGACTAGATGGCTTTACAGGTGAATTTTACAAAACATTTTGGAAAGAACTAAATCCTATCCTTCTCAAACTATTCCAAAAAATGCAAGATGAGGAAAGACTCCTAAACTCTTTCTATGAAGCCAGTATTACTCTAATTCCAAAACCAGACCAAGACACAACAAGTAAAAAAACTATAGGCCAAAACTGCTGATGAACATAGATGCTAAAATCCTCAACAAAATATTGGCAAACCAGATCCAGCAACACATTAGAAATGTCATACACCATGATATAATGGGATGCATCCCTGGGAAGCAAGGTTAGTGTAATATTCGCAAATCAAAAAACATAATACACCACATAAACAAAATGAAAGATAAAAATCACATGATCATATCAATATAGAAAAATAATTTGCTAAAATACAACACCCATTTATGATGAAAACACTCAGCAAAACGGTAATAGAGAGAGCATACCTCAACATAATAAAGGCCAGATATGAGATACCTGAAGCCAACATCATACTGAATGGGCAAAAACTGAAAGCATTCCCTCTTAGATCAGAAACAAGACAAGGATGTCCACTCTCTCTCCTCTTATTCAGCATAGACATGGAAGTTCTAGCCACAGCAGTCAGACAAGAAAAATAAAAAAAAAGCCTCTGAATTGGAAAAGAGGAAGTAAAACTGTCATTATTTGCAGATGACATGATAATGTACATAAAAAACCCTATAGACTCCATAAAAAACTACTTGACTGAATAAGTGAACTTAGCAAAATAGCAGAGTAAAAGACAATATTCAGAAACCAAAGGCATTTCTGTATACCAATAATAAAATATCAGAGATAGAGACTAGATAAAAACTTCATTTACTATAGCAACAAGAAAAAATAAGGTACCCAGGAATAAACTTAACCAAGGATGTAAAAGACCTGTACTCAGAAAACTACATAAAACTGAAGAAATAAATTAAAGAAGATACAAATAAATGGAAGTATATACCATGTTCACGGATGGGAAGAATAAACATCATTAAAATTTCCATACTACCCAAAGCAACTTATCTGTTCAATGTAATCCCTTTAAAATACCAATGACACATGTCACAGACCTAGAAAAAAATATATCAAAAATTTATTTGGAACCAAAGAAGATCCTGAATAACCACAGCAATCTTGAAACAGAAGAACACAGTAGGAGGAATCACAATACCTGACATCAAGCTACACTACCAAGCCACTGTAGAACAGACATATAGATCAATGGAACAGAATAGAGAGCCCAGAAATAAACCCAGGTCTATATGGTCAACTAATATTTGACAAAGGCGGAAGAAACATAAAATGGAGTGAAAAGAGCCTCTTCAACAAATGATACTAGGAGAACTAAACAGAGACCTGCCAAAAAATGAAACTATACCACCAACTTACACCCTACACAAGAATAAATTCAAGATGGATAAAAGACTTTAATGTAATCTGTGGCACCATAAAAGTCCTATAGGAAGACATAGGCAGAAAAATTTTGGATATTCCACGTAGCAATATTTTTACCACTATATCTCCTAAGGCAAAGGGAATAAAGGAAAGCATAAACACATGGGACGACATCAAACTAAAGAGTTTCTGCTCAGCAAAAGAAAACATCAACAAGGTGAAAAGGAAATCAACCATATGAGAAAATATATTTGCCAGATACCTTAGACAAAGAAATGATCTCCAAAATATGTAAACAACTTATATGTCTCAACAGCGAGAAGACAGACAACCCATTTAAAAAAATTGTCAAAAGACCTGAACAAATACTTCTCCAAAGAAAACACAGAGGGTCCATAGGCATATGAAAGAATGCTCAGCATCACTTGCCATTAGAGAGATGCAAATAAAAACCACTTCACACTAGTCACAATGATCTTTGTCAACAAGTCAAAAAACAGCAAGTGCTGGCGAGGATGTGGAGAAAAGGAAATCCTAGTGCATTGTTGATGGGAGTGCAGACTGGTGCAGCCACTATGGAAAACTATGGAATTTCCTCAAAAAAAAAACTAAAAATGGAACTGCGTTTTGAACCAGCGATTCCATTGCTAGGATTTTACCCAAAGAACCCCAAAACACCAATTCAAAAGGACCCCTACACATCTATGTTCATAGCAGCACTATTTACAGTAGCCTTGTGCTGAAAACAGCCTAAATCCCATCTGTATATGAATGGATCAAAAAATGTGGTACATTTACACAATGGAATACTACACAGCAGAAAGAAAGAACTCCTACCATTTGTGAAAACATGGATGAAATTAGAGAGAATTTTGCATAGTGAAATAAGCCACGCAATGAAAGAAAAATATCATATGATATCACCTAATACAGGAAACTAATGAACAACACAAACAAGCAAAATTGAACCAGAGTCATGTAAACAAGGAACAGACTAACAGTTAACAGGGTGGTAGGGAGGGAAGGAGAGAAAGGGCGTAAGTAGGGGATGGATCTAGTCAAGGAACTAGTATAAATGATCCATGGACATGGTCAACGGGTTAAGGTTGACTGTGGGAAAAGGCATTGACTGGGTCGGGGAGGGGGAGTAATGGAGAAAATAGTAGGACAACTGTAACAGAAAAACAATAAATAAAAAAACCCTGATTTCTAGAACTAAGACATAGCTTCTGTCACAACATTTATGATTATAATAGTTTGAGCTTTAAAAAATGATTGAAGAATTAGCATTCACAAAATTTAAAAATATATGCTCTTCTCAGGAAATTTATGAAAATGAAGGACAAGATAAAGACTTAGGAGTATATTTCTAATACACGTATCCACAGAGTTTGTGTCTAGAACACACTTTAAAAATGTATCTTACAACTCAATAGTAAAAAGACAAAAATCTAAACAAATTTAAAAATAGGCAAAATATGGACAGTTACTTCACAAAAGAAATAATACCAATGGCAATAAGCACTTGGAAATTTGCTCATCATCATTAGTCGTCTCACAAATGCAAACTAAAGCACACTGAGATATCTGCTACACACTCATAAATTTAAGTAAACAAATGACCTCAAGTATTTTCAAGATGAAGAGCAGTGAGAAATCATACATAGCTTGTGTTAGTATAAAATAGGACAACCACTCTGGAAAAGTCTTTGACATTTTTTTTTATCAAGTTAAATATATATGTACCACATATATTAGAAATTCAATTCCTAGATATTTACCCTAAATAACTAAATAAATAAGTTGACAAGTGAGAGTTCTACATAAATATTTATAGCACAATTATTAAAATTAACCCATACTAGAAAAAACATCCATCAAAAGGTAAATGAATGCATACCTGGCTGCTGTGGCTCAGTGGATTTAACGTCAGCCTGTACTGTAAGCCAAGTGTCGGTGGTTCGATTCCCATTCAGGGCACATGCCTAGGTTGCACGTCAGGTCCCCAGTTGGGGGCGCAAGTGAGAGGCAACCACACAATGATGTTTCTCTCCCTCTCTTTTCCCCTTCCCCTCTCTCTAAAAATAAA
The DNA here is from genome assembly GCF_987537825.1 of Furipterus horrens. Classification (NCBI taxonomy): domain Eukaryota; kingdom Metazoa; phylum Chordata; class Mammalia; order Chiroptera; family Furipteridae; genus Furipterus; species Furipterus horrens. The sequence goes on from NW_028327179.1 coordinate 69,368,143, forward strand.
TTAAATAAACAAACAAACTAATTAATTAATTAATTTTTTAAAAAGTTGAATGCACAGATGAGTAAATTTTGGTATATTTATACAATTTCTGCAACAGAATACTATTCAGTCATTCTAAAAAAGGACTAATCACTGGTTAACCCTCAAATTAGAAGAAACCTAAGATATATTATGCTGAGTAAAAGTCGCCAGATAAAAAATAATGCATGAAATACATCACTTATATAAAATCCTATACCAAGCAAAATAATATAGTGATGGAAAGATCAGTAGTTTCATTGACTGCAAAAAAGTATGAAGAAAATTTTGGTGATGGAAATGTTCTATACTTTTGTAGTGATGTGTATATGAGTATGTAAATTTGTCAAAATTCATGAAATTGTAATGTTTTAAAAATAGGACAATTTTATTATATGTAAACTCTATCTCAATAAATTAGACTTTTACATTTATAATTCATATAAATTAGACTTATCAACCAACCAATGACAAAGAAAACAAACAAACTTGTTTTCACAGTGACAGAAATGTTGATGTGTATTTAAGTGATTATTAGGATGCTTAAAGTGTGGTTTACAACTTGGCTGAATCCAATAAGCCTAAAGTTTTTCAGACACTTCCATGAGTTAAGTTATTCAGGAAAGTATTTGTAATTCTCCTTCTGTGGTCCTGTATTTTTCTTTGGCTTTCGCTTTGGCTAGACATATTAGCTGATGTCTAGTGTTGATGGCCCTGGCTGGTTTGGCTCAGTGGATTGAACGTAAAACTGCGAGCTAAGTGTCGCTGGTTCGACCTTCCAGTCAGGGCACATCAGAGAAAGAAAACTCTGACTCCAAAAAACCTCTGCTGCCTTGCGGCATACTTCTTCAGGGGAAAGGCTAAGGGAGTAAACCCCGACAGAAAATCCGGAGCCGGAGTCCCTAAGGCGGTTTGACGTTGTAGTCAACACCGGCAACTCCTGCGGCGCACCTGAAGCCAAGCTGTATTGACTCCGTCTTTCCCTTGGACCCTTCAGCTGCGAAGAGAGGGGGGGTCTGCTGCATGGGCAACAGCAGACCCTCCATATCACCCTGCCCAGGCTCTGTAGCTTCAGCTTCACTGGAGAGGACACTCCAGCGTCACCGCAAGATGTCGATTCAACACGGGAGGAGACAGATACCGTGTCACTCCCGAGTTGGACTGCACAGCCATTCTCGGCGGTGCAGATAGACTCTTAAGAAGCTACACCATCGTCTCTCGAGATGGACGGCTGCCGACGATGACGAGTGTTGATGGGAATAGAGCTATAATGGTCACCTATAAAAAGAAAGTTTAATAAAAATTCAATAACTATTTGTTATTAAATTTTGGAATATAAGCATGTTTCTTCTGTTTAAAACTTAAAGAAATTTCTGTGCCCTTCCTTGATGGCAGAATGACTCAACAATAAAAATCCTTACACATCTGTGACCTTTCTTTGTGATTGTGATTATATATACCACAATAGCTTCGACCACAGCATAAGAATCACTTCATTTATTTAGATATGGCAGATAAAGCAGATAAAATGTAGATAAAAACTCTTGTTTTATTTAAGAAAAGACACTTAGCATACTGTTATTTGCTATTAAATATTTCAGTTAATTGAATGTTAGTGTATTTTTCTATTAATTTTGATTTATTCATAAAATTTAACAATATAAAATTATTAACTACTTAACACTGAAATTGTTTCTTCACCACAAACTCCCATTTTCTGTTAGCTGTTCAGCTCACTAGATATGGCTACATCCCTTTTCACTTACTGTATTAGAATTATATCTGAGAAAGGGAACTCTTCATAGAAGATCTGTTCTCAGTTTTAACAGTAACATTTTTGGCCTTTTAGATGCCATTATATCCCTCAGTTTTCTTCATTTCTGTCGTCTGTAACCATCTCACAGTGGAGCATAATATCTTAACTATATCACAGGAGTTACATACTATTATAAGTATGCTTCTATAACATTTTCAAAATCAATTCAGCTACATCTGTCCTTTTTAGTAAATTCATGATAAATGTCTTGATTTGAAAAGACATAAACATAAAAACTAGGTTTGCTCTTTTTCATTTTCATTTTTATTCACTATAATCAACAGAAAATATTGCCATTATATAAATAACAGTTTCAATGTTTTTTAAAGAATGCTTCAAGCCCTGTATGCTGTGGCTCAGTGGATTAAGCATTGGCCTGTGAACCAAGTATCGCTGGTTCGATTCCCAGTCAGAGCACATGACTCAGTTGCACGTCAGGTCCCCAGTTTGGGGAGCAAGTGAGAGGCAACCACACAGTGATGTGTCTCTCCTTCTCTTTCTCCTTTCCCCTCTCTCTAAAAATAAATAAATAAACAAAACAACAAACAAATAAATTAATTTTAAAAAGCTGTATGTTCTTTTAAAAAAAAGAATGCTTCAATTTTATTTTCTTAATTATGTAATGTTTTTACATGGGACATGACAAATGAGAAACATCCGTACTGAAAAACGTTAGTTTTATACATAAAAAGTGATGTAATATAATTATGTTTATTGCCTACTTTATATACCTCGTAGGCACATAATAGTGTATATAATATGTATACATACTATAAATGTATACAAACAAATGTACTTTTTAAACATAATATTCTATTTTTATGGAATATTATATATATAATAATTTGTTTCTGGCTTTTAAAAATATCACCATTCTTCAAAAAATAAGTGGTGAGAAAAACAACAGTGTGAAGGAATTAAGAAGTATGAAAAATGGGGGAAGGTAAGACCAATATATATACTTCAAAGAAGAAAATTACAGGGTTTTGAGAACTTCCTCAAAGGGTCTTGTGTTTTGGTATGCCCTGTGAATAGAAACACTGATTGTCCTTGTGTAAAATGAACAACCTTGGAAGACAGACGCATATCTCTCTGGAACAAAGGGCAGCTTTGTTCATTGTTCATTATATTAAAATGCCTCCCTCCCTCTAGGGCATGCTACTTCCAATTATAAAAGAGTCAGGATTCCTAGCTCAGGATTCCTCTCCTGTAAGGCTCCCAATTCCAGGTGCAGAAATCTACCATGTAGCTTCTTCCCATCACCCTATGTAAATGCTCATCTCTAGGTACTGTTATCACTCTGAGTAAAAAACATCCTTTTTTGTTGGATCATATTCTGAGTAAGTTATTTGGAGAATCATTGACTTTCTCACAGCCAGAATGGAATCCTGAATCCTTGTTGTTAGTGAATTTCCTTCAGCATGAGGAAAGTCAGAAGCTATGATGGTAGTCAAAAGATAAATCCAAACCAGAACTGAATCATGGATATGTTTGACTTATAAAGTTGAAATTCCTATAGACAAGGTCCTGATGAATAGTAATAAATAAATTCCTTATTTCCTCTCAAGAAGACTGCATGAGTCAGACACTGCTTAGAGCCTTATTTGCTCTTCATTCTTGACCAGTATTCATCCTTTATGTCTCCCAACGAAGGAGGCACAAATTTAGTAGCTCCAATAAAGATTACACAAAAACTTGGTAATTGGTAAATACCCAAATATTTGGTAGTTGGCAACAATGCCATTTTTCCTGTAGTTGGTAGTAACTGGTTGTAAGGGTGGTCAAATGGTGAACATATCCCCCAAATATTGTCAGGGCCGAGATAGCAGAATATGTGTGCTTTCCAGATCAGACTTTTCTAGATGGGGTAAGAAAGCAGTGGGAAAGCTCAGTTATTCAGTATCACTGAAGGAATAGGTGGTAGAAAATATAAATACAAGAAACAGTTAAATGAAAAATGAATATCAGGAGTGTTGTTTGTAGAGCTATAGAAGAATTATCAACCAAAAGGAAATTGTTACCCAGGTTAACTTATTTAAATATTATCTATAATTAACTCCCTCCTTAGCTGAAGAAAAGGTTCTAAAGTAGAAGGATTCTTTTAAAGGGTGAGTTCTCTGTCATGAGTTCATTTATTTTTTTTTTTTGTGGAGAATTTGTGTGTGGGAATTATCCTAAATGAGAGTGAAAGTGAGCTGGGTGATCACCCAGTCAGAATTTTGAAAGAGAGGTTTCTGAGAGCAGCCACCATACATGTTAAATAAATTAATAGCGATAGTTACAAGGATAATTTGATAGACCTTCACATGTCAAGAGTTTACTTTTTTCTTTGCCAGGTGGAGAGACTGAGCAAATATTTTAATTTTTTATTTATAGGTTTTTGGTTATTATACTGTTTCTCTGAGTATAACATATGCCAAGACTGAAATTTCCAGCAGGTTAGATTTGTTTATTAAGGTACCTTATTTTTCTTTAGTTCTTAATGAGAAATGGGAATTTTTTAAAATATGAAGTTAAAAAAAATTGGTTCTTCATCCATATATTTATAAAAGCTAATGCCTGAATATAATTAATATAAAACAGTCACAAAAATGTATGCTTATTCTTTAGTTTGTTTTTTTCATTTTATATTTGGATCAGTTACAACAGAGTTTATGGAAATACAAATATTCTCTCATTAATCAGAAGTAAATATAGTTTACTCTTAAATTTATCTTGAAGTCAGTCTTTCATTTTTCTGCTCATCTTACAAGTAATGAAACAGTTTTCAGCCCATTTTACCACTGCATAAAATGAGGTTTTAAAAAAATAGAATAAATTATATGAGTGACATTAGTGTGAATCTTGGAATTTAAGATTTGGCATTATATCTGAACTCATAGAAAATTTAACCTCTAACTAATAATATTTAATTGATAACTCTATAGCACAATTATATTTAATCCACTATTAAATTCTAACTCATGAGTATAGAAATAGCCCTTATTTAAAACGTTAATAATGTTTTTTGTTATATATTATGATATATATGATTCTGGAAAGTTAAATATGTGTCATTCAAGATGTCACACATAAATATAGAAAGGAATCTAAATGAATAGTGCTTCTTTAAATAACCAACAAAATTACAAATATATAAATATAAACCTTTAAAAATTGTCTTCTAGACTAAAATGTACATATATTATCTGTATTTACCAGAGTTCTAAGTATAGGAATTAATAGCTATAAGAAATACAATATCTGGTTATTTTCAGTATGTATCTGAAATTTGTCATACTAGTTGTTTCCTTTAGAAATATAGATAACTGTTATCTAGTGATTGCCTTTGTTCCAAGCAATGAATTCTAATTACATTTGTAAAGTGTAATTAATAATTATTATATTATTATAACTTTATAATATTAATTATAATTATATCAAAATAAAGAACTATAATTTCATTTGTATAAAAAAGTGATTTTCAAGCTAAGCTATTATTTCAAAACCTAAATACTTTTTCAAAAAATATATTCCTTTTCTTTTTAGAATGATATTTTCTCTTTTTCCCAATTGACTTCATGATACCCTGAATATTTTGTTTTGCATTCACCTCAGTTTTAATCAATAAAAAAAGAATCAAATAAATCATATGACAGAAAATATTTTTGTGTCTAAGTCCTGTAGAGGGCAGTCAATTTATTTGACATTAAGATCTAAGTTCTATATCCAGGAACTGCAGATCAATCTAAGAAGCAGCAACAAACAAGAAGAGTCACAAAAATGGGGAGACAGAGAAACAACTCCCCATCAAAAAAAAAAGGAGAAATCCTGAGAGAGTGGTAAATGAAATAGAGGAGAGCAAATTATCAGAGATGGAATTCAAAACATGCATTATAGGGAAGCTCAATGAGTTTAGCAAGCTCAAATAAAACTACAAAGAAATCCAGGGAAACTATAAGGAACTTATTGAGAATTACACCAGCATGAAAAAGGACATAGAAAATATCAATAAGAGCCAGGAGGAAATGAAGAATGTCGGCAGCCGTCCGTCTCGAGAGACGATGGTGTAGCTTCTTAAGAGTCTATCTGCACCGCCGAGAATGGTTGTGCAGTCCGACTCGGGAGTGACACAGTATCTGTCTCCTCCCGTGTTGAATCGACATCTTGCAATGATGCTGGAGTGTCCTCTCCAGTGAAGCTGAAGCTACAGAGCCTGGGCAGGGTGATATGGAGGGTCTGCTGTTGCCCATGCAACAGACCCCCCCTCTCTTCGCAGCTGAAGGGTCCAAGGGAAAGACGGAGTCAATACAGCTTGGTTTCAGGTGCGCCGCAGGAGTTGCCGGTGTTGACTACAATGTCAAACCGCCTTAGGGACTCTGGCTCCGGATTTTCTGTCGGGGTTTACTCCCTTAGCCTTTCCCCTGAAGAGGTATGCCGCAAGGCAGCGGAGGTTTTTTGGAGTCAGAGTTTTCCTTCTCTGATGTGCCCTGACTGGAAGATCGAACCAGCGACACTTAGCTCGCAGGCCGACGCTCAATCCACTGAGCCAAACCAGCCAGGGTTAAATGAAGAATACAATTTGTGAATTAAAGAACACAGTAGAAGGAATTAAAAGCAGAATGAATGAAGAAGAAAATCGAATCAGTGAGCTGGAGGACAACATAGAAAAAAATAATTCCCAGACAACGCATCAAAACAAAAAAAGATTGAAAAAGAATGAAGAGATTTTAAGAGAGCTGCAGGACAACATAAAACATAGTACTATCTGTATCATAGGAATACCAGAGGAGAAGAAGAGGAGCAAGAGATAGAAAACCTGTTTGAAAAAGTAATGAAAGAAAACTTCCTTAACTTGATGAGAGAAAAAGTCACACAAGTCTGGAAAGCACAGAGGGTCCCAATAAAAATGAACCCAAACAGACCCACTCCAAGACATATCATAATTAAAATGGCAACATTGAAAAACAAAGAGAGAATCCTAAAAGCAGCAAGAGAGAAACAGTTAATAACATATGAGAGAGCTCCAATAAGGCTATCATCAGATTTCTTAGTAGAAACACTACAAGCCAAAAGGGAATGGCAAAAAAATTTTCAAGCAATGAAAAACAAAGGCCTACGACCAAGACTACTCTAGCTTGCAAGGCTCTCATTCAAAATGGAAGGTGAAATAAGGAGTTTCCCAGACAAAAGAAGGCTAAAAGAATATATATCCACCAAACAGGCATTGCAAGAGATGTTAAAGAGTATTCTTTAAGAAGGTGAAGAAACAAAGAGAGACAGAGAGGAACACAAGTAGAAAGGGGGAAAATGACAATGAATAAGTACCTATCAATAATAACAAAAGAACTTTTGCACCCCTATGTTCATAGCAGCACTATTAACAATAGACAAGTGCTGGAAACAAACTAAGTGCCCGTCCATAAATGAGTGGATAAAAAAACTGGTACTTCTACACAATGGAGTACTATGTAGCAGAAAGAAAGAAGGAACTCCTATCATTTACAACAACATGGATGAAACTAGAGAGAATTATGCTCAGCAAAATAAGCCAGGCAATAAGAGAAAAATACCATATGATATCAGCTATTAAAGGAAACTAATGAATAACACACACAAAAAAGAGCAAAACTGAACCAGAGGCATTTATACAAGGAGCATAATAATAGAGAGAAGGAGGTAAGAAGGGGAAGGGTTTAGTCAAAGAACGTGTATAAATGACCCATGGATATGGACAATAGGGTGGGGATTGACCATGGAAGAAGGAGTGGACAGGGTGGAGGGGGAGCAATGAAGAAAAAAATGGGACAACTATAATAGAAAACATTATTTTTAGTGAGAGAAAAAAAAAAGCAAAATAAATAAATGAGCCAGCAAATTCCACACGCCCCCCCAAAAAACCCCAAAACTTCACATGTTGGAAAGTGAACAAAAGAAAATGTAATGTATGAAAGTGGAATTTTAGTGAATATTAAAAGGACAAAGATTTTTCTCACATTGTATATTTTTCTCCCTACCTGATCCCTCTAGAATTTGTCATTCTAAAGAAGTAAGTAATGACATAGCATTCTTTGCATAAAACTTATCAGACCATTTTTTAAAATGGAGGTTTTGATAACTAAGTGCCTTGCAACTAAATGTCTTTCCGATAAAACAGTCCTACAAATTTAGACTTCTATGTGGGTTATGTTACACAAATTAACATGTGTTTTCTGTTTTCAAAGGGCATAAGTCTACGATCTCATTGCCTGAGTGATTGTCTGTACGTATAAGCCTCACTTAATCCTGTCTGCATCGCTGCCTCCTGAGACTCAATGGTTTGACTGAACTAAGTGGCTGGGTTGGTGAAGAATGGGGTGGTCTGTGGGCTTCACTTTAAACCGGTTTCTCTTTTCTGTCCTAAAGGCTTGGACAGAAAGAGCCCAGAGGCCTGAGAGGGGGGAAACCTAAAATATTTCCCTCAGTCAAAACTAAGTATAATGGGCAAAAGAGTGGGGGTCCTCCCCAAAATAAATAAATAAATTTTTAAAAATATCTAAGTTCTTAGAACACTACATCATTGAATCAATTTGATTCTGGGATGTATTTGAGATTATCTTTCTAACTTGGAATCTTAAAAATAAATCAATACCAAAAACTTTGGGGATGAATTAACAAAATGCTTCATATAGAGATATGCTCATTTTGATCCAATATCTGGATTGTTTAGTCAGTTGTAGAACAGTCTTAGTTCTTAAATCTGTTTCACAGTATATCCAAATATCAGATTATCATTTTCTGGATAATGGCTTCTCTACAATTCTCCAAGCTGTAAGTTCTAACCATTGGAAACATTCTTAGAATTCCAGGATGAAATTAATTTCACTAATATTGAATTAGTGGAAGAAGGGGACTTTAACTTTATTCTGATCAATCCCTGTCTTGGAGTTTTAAAAAGATTTTCTTATGTCACAGAAGGCAGATGTGCATGCTAAATATCCCACCAGGTTATGTAACAGTATGCCAATAAATCATTACTATATGCCATACAAGAGAGTCCTAAATTACAAAACAACATTAAAAAGTGAAAGACGTAAGACTTTTAACTACCGATTTTGTAGGGATTTGCAATTTTAACTAGTATGCTAGTTGATCATGATACATGAAGTTGTTAAATGCACTTCTAGAATTATCAAAGTGCTAAATGTGTCAGAATTAATTAGAATAAAGGAAGACATAATAAAAAAGAGATGCATACTATCAAAACTATACCATCCTGTAGTAAAGCATTTTATCCATCTATTGTATCACCAGAGTTCATATTTAGTAAATAAGTGGATTTAAAGCTACATAGGAATTATCTTAAGACCTTATAGGTTAGAGGTCCAGAATTTGGAGATATGTATTGGCTGGAAATGAATTTTTCTCAACTCTCATAGGTAGTCATATGATCTTAACTTGAACATACTTCAAATACTCTTTTGACTTTAACACCATTGTTATATAGTTTCTCTTTTTTGAGAAGAAATCAGTAACTAAAATCAATATATTACTGAGGTATAAAAATTCTAATTAAAACATAGTCTATGTCCTAGGAAATCATCTGATTAAAGTTATTTAGGCTTCAATGATTACCAAGGTTGTTGGCTAATTCAACTGGCTAAGTAGATGTCTTCCTTCTCTACACTGCCCCTGTGGGAGAATTTATTCAAGTTGCATGTTAAGGGGAGTTAGTCCATAATAATCAGTTAAATGATGAGGAAGATGTTAAACATTTGTCCAAAGGTGAACAATTTTTAATGTTCCTTTACAAGCTCCTTTAAAAAGGACTAGGTACATAATTTGAAGGGCTCAGCATAAAATAAAAATGTAAGGCCTCTTGTTCAAAAATCTTAAGAATTTCAAAATAGCAATAGCAGAACACTAAACCAAGTGTGGGGCTTCACTAAGTATGAAAGCCACAGGCTGCATGCTCAGAAATCCAGGCCTGTTCCAACTGTACAGAAGTTCTGAATGCAGAAAATTCTTGGGATTTTGGAAAGAAGTCTCAGCTGGTATGCTTTTAAAAACAGTGATATAGATAAACACAATAAATCCATGAACCAGTTGGGAAAATTGTGATAATTATGTGATTAAAATACATATTCTGATGGTTACTGACATGTTAAATGTATTTAATGTGTAAGGGGAGTATTAAGTGGCTTAAAATATGGCTAATTGAAATGATTCTGAGTAGCATGTAACATGCACTCTGATTAATTTATACAACTAAGTTGTAATTCAAAAGAATAATATGAAGTCTTTTACTACTTAATTAAACTTTTGCAATGCCTTCTTTATGAATAAAATACATAAATTGTATGAAATGACATTTAATGCACACACATACGCAAAAGAGAAATGTAAAAATCAGAACAGTGGGTATATTAAACTGATTCTTAATAATTGAAATCAATGTAATCATTTGAGATTTTATTCTAGCTGATGTAATACTGTAGAAGTTATATTCTAATTGTAACCTGTTTCATTTTACTCTGCCTTTGTAGTTAATTATTACAGTCAATTTGTACAATGACATGGTTCCACATTTGCATAGGTCACTATTAAATAAACGAATAGCTGAAATTACTCTAGCGTTGAAGTGTCAACTTTGGTAGAAGTCAAGAGGACTTCAAATGTTCTAATACCCCTTAATGTGTTAATGACCACTATTAAACTACAATTAAAAGGCCAGGAAAATTTTATGAAACAGTTAATAGAAAAATAGCACAGATACAATTAAAATAATTCTGGAATTTTTTTTTGACTGATAGAAAATAAAGTGATGTACTGTCAAAAAAAATGTAGTGTGAGTCTATTTCCAACTCAAGGCACAGTGGACAGTTTAATGATAGCAAATCATAGTCTGCTTCTTTGGAGAGCATTGAATGTCAGTTTGTAATGAACATTGGTAGTAAACAAGATAATGTGGTGATTTTACCTTGTATTTAAATTACAACTTATTATGGTACTAAATAATACCTTTAAATACCTTGATGTTCAGATTACTGATATATAGTAATTCTGTGTGAGATAGAGACAGTACTAAAAGAAGATATGTTTAAATTTCTGTCATGTTACATGAAGGATAACTGTATGTCTTCACTGTATAGCCTTGTAAGAGTTGCCTAGAAATCTTTCACCGAGCCTGTTGTTCATTGATACTTTAACATTGTCATTAGAGCATTTGACTCAACATAGACATATTTTGAATTATCAAGGATTTTAACTTAGAAATATACCAGAAAAGAGTTTCGAAGATGGCGGCGGAGAAGGTAGTGATGTTATCTGCTTGTTCCCAACATGGAAGGACTTCGGGTGCAAACATGGAGAGGAGTGAGTGAGTGAGTGCGGATTTCAGACAGCACAAACAGGGAAGGGAGTGTGGGAGCAGCATGAAAGAGGGAGGAGAGTTTGATCAAGCTTTCCAAGCTCATTCACTGGGCCTCCGGGACTGGGGACTGGCATGTCTGCCATACCTCACCCAAGGGGTGCAGCTGCTGACCAGCTAATTAGCCAGAAGCTGCATGGAGGCTTCCGCCTTCCAGGGGTGCACCAACCAGAGACATCTCACAGGGAGTCAGCGAGAGGGTTTGGCTGAAAAGGCCAGAGGTGTGGAAGGACAGTGAACAACCCAGACTAGGAGAAACTGTATGAACTGAGTCTAGGTGAGGACCTCCTTGGCTGCAACTTGTGATTGAAAACTCTGTGCTCTGGGCACGTGCAGCACATGCCCCAGGGCCCTACCAAACAAAGGGGAAGTTTTGAGGCAAGGAGAGAGACCCAAATAGGAGAGCTGTGGCAGAACTGCAGACTCGGTGGGGACCCCAGGCCGGCAGGTGGCAGGTGCAGGCATATAGGCAGGTACACGAGTAGATGCTGTAGCTTGGGAATAAAGACAGAACTAGAGGCAGAACAGAGATTGCTGGCATGCACACGCTGGCCCAAGAGGAGAAAAATGTTGTTAGACAAGACTGAGGAGGACTGAGGGTGCCGCAGGAGGGGACAACTAAACACAGCTCATGGCAGAGCAACAGTAGGCCCAAAAGTAAGAGACTAGCAACCCGAGAATTAAGCTGGATCTCCCCAGAGCTCGTCAACCATCCAGAAAATATTTGAAACCCATAGAATTTTGACCAGGGGCGGATCCAGAAAAAAAGGAGACTGCGCCTAAAAGTTGAACTGAGTAAAAACTCTTTCTTTCTTTTTTCCCCTCTCTTTTCCTTCCCCTTCCTTTCTTTTTTATCTTTTTCTTTTTCTTTCCCCCTTCCCCTTCTTTTCTTTCTCTCTCTCTTTCATTTTCCTCTTTCTTTCTATTTTTTTGTAATTTTAATTTTAATTTTTCCCCTCCCTTTCTCTTTTCTTCCTTTTCCCTTCTTCTCTCTTTCTTTTCTCTTTCTTTCTTTCTATTTTTAAATTTCTTTTCTTTTTTATCCTGTCTAGTTTTCTTCCCTTTCCTTTCTTTTTCTTCCCTTCCCCTTCTTTTCTTTCACTCTCTCTCTCTCTCTTTCTTTTCTTTCTATTTAAAAAAAATTTTTTTTAAACTCTTTCTTTAACCCATTTCCTACCTTCTATTCCTCAAATCCTTCTCCTTTAATTTTTGGTTGTTTTTCTGTTTGTTTGTCTGTTTTGTTTATCCTCCTTCTCACACTAAACATATAGCATATAACTGTTATATAAACCTAATACTATACACTTCCATTTTCTAACTTCATTCTGCATTCTTACCCTGCTTTTTAAACATACAGTGTAAATATTACTTGCTGTCTCACCTAACCTTGATCCTATTTGCTAATATTATTATTCTATCACATTCCCTCTCAAAAATCATCTCTCTTTCATTTAAAACAACACCTATCTATTTCTCCTATAATATGAGTCTTAATTGCTCTACATTTATATTAATACTGGCTTGTTTGCTGCCAATAGTGGGATTGTGGTTGGGGGATATTTGCCTGGGTTGTGTGCTTATGTTTTAACAACATCTCAACAAAATAACTGAAGACAAGGTGGGCAGAGTGTCCCTCAATAAACTAGCCAGAAGGAAGGATACACCAAAGAGTAACTGAAATACAACCAGACAGCTTAAACAAATGGCATAAAGGGCAACACAAGAGCATCAGACTCAGAAGGTCAAAGAGAGTACACCACTGAATCCCCCAGGTCACCTATAAAAAATCTCATATCACAAAAGTGGGAAATCAAAGCAGACAAATCTAATAAACAAAAACAAGCAAGAAGAATTCAACATGGGGAGACACATAAACAACCTCCAAATGAAGGGAAAAAGGAATCCCCAGCAAGAAAGATAGATGGAATTTAAAAAACTGGTTATAAAGAAGCTCAATGACCTTGACCACCTCAGAGAAAACTGTGACAAACTCCAGAAAAATTACCAACAACTACAAGAAAACTACAAAAAATTGCAGGGGAGCTATGAGAAACTTATGGAGAACTATGCCAGCATATAAAAAGACACAGAAACTATTAATAAGAACCAAGAAGAGATGAAGAATACAATCTCTGAATTGAAGAACACAGTAGAATCAATCAGAAGCAGGTTAAACAAAGCAGAAGATTGAACCAGTTAGTTAGAGGACAATGTAGAAAAAAATTCCCATACAATACAACAAAAATGAAAAAGACTTAAAAAGAATGAAGAGGGTTTAAGAGAACTGTAGGAAAACATGAGACTAAACAACATTAGAATAATAGGGATACAAGGAGAAGAGGAGGAAAAAGCTATAGAAAACCTGATAGGAAAAGTAATGACAGAAAATTTTTTCAACTTGGTGAGAGAAAAAGTCATGCAAATCCAAGAAGCACAGAGGGTCCCAATGAAGATGAATCCAAAAAGGCCCAATCCAAGACACATCATAATTAAAACAGCAACATTCAGGGACAAAGTGAAAATCCTAAAAACAGGAAGAGAAAAACAGCAAATAACATACAAGGGAACTCTGAAAAGGTTATCAACTGACTTCTCAACAGAAACACTATAAGCCAGAAGGAAAGGGCACAAAATATTCCAAGCAATGAAAAATAAATGCCTAAAACCAAGACTATTCTACCCGGCAAGGCTCTCATTCAAAATGGAAGGTGAAATAAGCATTTTCTCAGACAAAGGAAGACTAAAAAAATATATCTCCACCAAGCCAGCATTGCAAAAGATGCTAAAGGGAATGTTCTAAGAAAAAATAAGGGGGGGGGGGGAGAGAAACAGAGATACAAAGGAAATGAATAAATACATGTCAATAATAATCTTAAAAGTAAATGGATTAAATGTTCCAATTAAAAGACATAGGGTAACGGAATGGATAAGAAAACAGGACCCACATATTTGCTGTCTACAAGAAACACACCTCAAAACAAAAGATTTACATAGACTGAAAGTAAAGGGATATAAAAAACATTCCAAGCAAACGGACCTGAAAAAAAAGATGGGGTAGCAGTCCTCATATCAGACAAAACGGATTTCAAAGCAAGGGCAATAAAAAGAGACAAAGAAGGACATTTCATAATACTTAAAGAAAAAATCCATCAAGAAGATATAACACTGATAAACATATATGCACCCAAAATAAGAGCACCCAAATACATAAAGCAAACACTAGAAGACTACAAGAAGGATATCAACAACAACACACTCATAGTAGGGGACTTCAACACTCCATTATCAACAATAGACAGGTCATCTAAGCAAAGAAACACCAAGGATATACAGGCATTGAGCAACACACTAAACCACATGGACTTAACTAATATATATAGAACTTTCCACCTCAAAGAAGCAAAATATACATTCTTTACAAATACACATGGGACATTTTCAAAGATAGACCACATGATAGGACACAAAACAAGCCTCAACAAATTCAAGAAAATTGAAATCATATCAAGCATCTTTTCAGACCACAATGCCTTGAAAATAAAAATCAACCTCAGGAAAAAAAAAATCAATGACACTCAAACTCATAGAGAGTGAATAACATGCTATTAAATAATGAATGGGTTAACAATGATATCAAAGAGGAAATCAAGAAGTTTCTAGAAACTAATGATAATGAACACACAACAGCCCAAAACCTATGGGACACAGCAAAAGCAGTCCTAAGAGGGAAGTTCATAGCAATACAGGCATATCTGAAAAGGATAGAAGAATCTCAAATAAAATATCTAACCACAAAGCTACAAGAACTAGAACAACAACAACAAACAAAACCTAGGGCAAGAAGAAGGAATGAAATCATCAAGATTAGAGCAGAATTAAATGACATAGAGACTAAACAAAAAATCCAAAAGATCAACGTAACTAGGAGCTGGTTTTTCAAAAAAATAAACAAAATTGACAAGCCTCTAGCCAGGTTCATCAAGAAAAAGAGAGAGAGACCCAAATAAACAAAATCAGAAATGAAAGAGGAGAAATCACGACTGATACCACAGAAATATAAACGATAGTAATAAATTACTATAGACAACTGTATGGCAAGAAATTTGAGAACCTAGAAGAAATGGACAAATTTCTAGAAACATATAACCTTCCAAAACTGAATCAAGAAGAAGTGGAAAGTCTCAACAGACCAATAACAAAGAAGGAAATTGAAGCAGTAATCAAAAATCTCCCAGCGCATGAAAGCCCTGGACCGGATGGCTTCACAGGCGAATTTTACAAAACATTAGGGAATAACTAACTCCTACCTTCCTCAAACTATTCCAAAAAATCCAAGAAGAGGGAAAGATCCCAAACTCTTTCTATGAAGCCACTATTACCCTAATCCCAAAACCAGGTCAAGACACAACAAAGAAAGAAAACTACAGGCCAATGTCACTGATGAACATAGATGCTAAAATCCTCAATAAAATTTTGGCAAACAGGATCCTGCAATACATCAAAAAGATCATATACCACGATCAAGTGGGATTCATCCCAGGGATGCAAGGATGGTTTAATATTCACAAATCAATAAATATAATACATCACCAAAACAATATGAAAGACAAAAATCACATGATCATATCAAGAGATGCAGAAAAAGCATTTGATAAAGAACAACACCGATTTATGATGAAAACACTCAACAAAATGGAAATAGAGGGAGCATACCTTAACATAATTAAAGCTATATATGAGAAGCCTGAAGCCAACATCATCCTCAATGGACAAAAACTGAAAGCATTCCCCCTGAAATCAGGAACTAGATAAGGCTACCCACTCTCTCCACTCCTATTCAACATAGTGTTGGAAGTCCTAGCCACAGCAATCAGACAAGAAACAGAAATAAAAGGCATCCAAATTGGGAAAGAAGAAGTAAAACTATCATTATATGCAGATGACATGATAGTATACCTAGAAAACCCTATAAACTCTACTAAAATACTACTCGGTATAATGAGTGAATTCAGCAGAATCGCAGGATACAAAATAAATATACAGAAATCTAAGGCATTTTTGTACACCAACTATAAAGTATCAGAGACAGAGACAAAAAAAGAAATACTACTTACTATAGCAACAAGAATAATAAAGTACCTAGGAATAAACTTAACCAAAGAGATAAAAGACCTGTACTCTGAAAATTACATAACATTGAAGGAAAAATTAAGGAAGATACAAATAAATGGAAGCAAATACTATGTTCTTGAATGGGAAGAATCAACATCATCAAAATGGCCATACTACCCAAAGCAATTTACAGATTCAATGCAATCCTTATTAAAATACCGGTGACTTATTTCACAGACCTAGAACAAATACTCCAAAAATTCATATGGAACCAAAAAAGACCCCAAATAGCAAAATCAGTCTTGAGACAGAAGAACTCAGCAGGAGGAATCACAACACCAGATATCAAACAATACTACAAAGCCACTGTAATCAAAAGTCTGGTACTGGCATAAGAACAGACTTATAGATCAGTGGAACAGATTAGAGAGTCTAGAAATGAACCCTGGCCTCTATGGTCAACTAATATTTGATAAAGGAGGAAGGAACATAAAATGGAGTGAGAAGAGCCTCTTTAACAAATGGTGCTGGGAGAATTGGATGGAAACTTGCAAAAAAATGAAACTAGACCACCAGCTTACACCACACACAAGAATAAACTCAAGATGGCTCAAAGACTTAAATGTAAGCCATGACATCATAAAAGTCCTAGAGGAAAACATAGGCAGAAATATTTCAGATATCTCACATAACATATCTTCATGGATACATCTCCTAAGGCAAGGGAAATAAAGGAAAAAATAAACAAATGGAACTACATCAAACTGAAGAGTTTCTGCTCAGCAAAAGAAAACATCAGCAAGATGAAAAGGAAACCAACCATATGGGAAAACATATTTGCCAATGACATCACAGACAGGGGACTGATTTCCAAAATATATAAAGAGCTTATGCGACTCAACATCAAGAAAACAAACAATCCAATTAAAAAATGGGCAAAGGACCTGAACAAACACTTCTCCAAAGAGGACATACAGAAGGTCTATAGACACATGAAAAATGCTCAACATCATTAGCCATCAGGGAGATGCATATAAAAACCACAATGAGATACCATTTTACACCAGTCAGAATGGCCATCATCAACAAATCAACAATCAGCAAGTGCTGGTGAGAATGTGGAGAAATGGGAACCCTACTGCACTGTTGTTGGGAATGCAGACTGGTGCAGCCACTATGGAAAACAGTATCGAATTACCTCAAAAAACTAAAAATGGAACTGCCTTTTGAACCAGCAATTTCACTTCTAAGATTATACCCAAAAAATCCTAAAACACTAATTCAAAAGAACTTATGCACGCCTATATTCATAACAGCACTGTTTACAATAGCTAAGTGCTGGAAACAGCCTAAATGCCCATCTGTAGATGAGTGGATCAAAAAACTGTGGTACATTTACACAATGGAATACTATGTAGCAGAAAGAAAGAAGGAACTCCTGCCATTTGCAACAACATGGATGGAACTAGAGAGAATTATGCTTAGTGAAATAAGCCAGGCAAAGAAAGCGAAATACCATATGATATCACCTAATACAGGAAACTAAAGAAAAGCACAAACAGAAGAACTAAATAGAACAAAGAGCAGAATAGCAGTTAATAGGAGGTAGGGGGGAGGGAGAGAAGGGGGATAAGTAAGTGAAGGGTTTAGTCAAAGAACGTGTATAAATGAGTCATGGATATGAACAACGGGGAGAGATATGATTGTGGGAAAAAGGGTGAGCTGGGTGGGAGAGAGAAATGGGAAAAAAATGGGACAACTCTAATTGAAAAACCAAAAAAGAAAAATTAAAAAGAAATCTCAACACGAAAGAAATAAAAATAAAAAATAGAAACACGAAACACGAATTCAAAAGAATGTGTGCACCCTTATGTTCATTGCACTATTACTTACAATATCCAGGACCTGAAAGCAGCCCAAGGCCCATCAGTAGATAAGTGGATAAAATTTGTGGTACATTTTCAAGGTGGAGTATTACTATAAAATTGAAGGACACTTTTACTTTTTGGGGTTGCATGGATGGTCATTGAGTCTATTATGCTAAGTAAATAAGCCAGTCAGAGAAAGACCAATACCATATGATTTCACTTATATGTGGCATCTAATGAACAAAGTAAACAAACAAAATAGAAAGAGATTCATAGATACAGAGAATAGACTGACAGCTGTCACAGGAGAGGAGACAATTAGGAGACTGGGTTAAAAAGGTGATGGGATTAACAAAAAACAGACAAACAAATAAAAAATCAACCTCATAGACAGACAACAATAGGTGATAATAATGAGAGGGGAATAGAGGTGGGTAGAAGTAGAAGAGGGTAAATGGAAGATAAATGGTAATGGAAGGAGGCTTGACTTTGGGTGGTGAACATACAATATGTTATACAGATGATGTATTATAAAAACATACACCTGAAACAAATATAATTTTATTAATCAATGTCACCCCAATAAATTGAATAAAAAAGAGTAAGTTCAAATACTCCAGCTATAGAACTCTGAAATGGTTCAACTTAAAATAGTGTCATCCAAATTAACATATAGTTTTAAACATTGTAAAATTACCCTTTTAAAATGCACTTTGAGTAAAATTTAAAATATATAAAACTATAATTCTTAAAATTTTTTAAATGCAAGTTTTTATCAATTTTTATTCTGTACTAAATTGTCTTGTTGTTTATTTAGAAGTTTATCCTTTTCCTTAATTTTCAGAGGAAGTGCTTTTACTTGAATACATTGGAATGAGTTACCATATTGTTTAAAAAGTAACTACATTCTAAACAAAAAATTAATTGTAAAGTTGAGAAAATGTACATCTATTTAAAGCTGAGATGACAGCTGTTTAGCATTGTGATGTATCTATCATCTTGACATGAACTGAATGAGGTAGATTAGTGACTGACACCAGCAATGTCAGCATTTACATTACAGAACACAAACTCCATGGAAATGTACTATTAACACCCACAATGAGCAGTGAAGAGTAATGAGATAAAAATTGACAACATCAATAGTCATAAGTCCTCACAGAAAAGAATAATGAACTACACATGTGTACATGTAGGTGTATATTCATATATCTGTACATGTATATACACACATATATGTGTATGATATACATATATATGTATATATATATGAATGAAATATGCCTCTTATGCTTTCCATCAAAATTAAATTTTGTGTGGCAATAAAACCTAGGTGATAAAATAAATTTTGGTGTAGATTAAATGTAGGTTTTGTTTACCACAAAGCACAATGACAAAGATGGTACTCCTTTAGAGATGGAGTTATCTGAAATACATGCTTTTCTTACTTTACATTTTGAAATGACCAAAAAAATCTATTTTTATTTCCTAACTTTTCCTCTTTAACTTATACTGCACTAATTAAGTTAAACTTTTACACACTTGATTTAGAAATCCTCTAAGCATTAGATAAAAAGTTATTTTATTTTATTGTAACAAACTCATATATTAGATTTTTTATAATTTAGAATAACTTCTGACTCAGAATTTTCTTTAGAAATTCAAATTTATACAAGAAAAATGCATTTTGTTTTAGTATCCTTTAGTTACTAATTATTAAGCATGTAAAAATCTAAGTAATATTAATACATGTTTAACAATGCTTTGAAAATCATTGTTATGAGAGTAAAATTTAGTTGAGTGTATATGCAGACTATTTGATTTGTGCAAATGTTTCAGGAGATAACCTTATCATTTTCCCATTTAATTATTTTAAAGAAAAATATTAAAAATCTTTTAGATCCATCTCTGTAGTTGCTAAGGCATCTGAGGTCAACAAGGGAATTTCACTCAGTTCTGTGGATTAGTAACCCCTACACCAACAAATTTAGAAACCTGATGTACAGCCATGAAGAAAGCAGAGGGTGGAGAAGTAGACAAGGTTCAAAAGTCCTATTCAATGGCAAGTAGCGGGACAACTGTCTGTGGCTGGCCTCTGCATCATTGAAGGGCACATCTAGGAAATACAGTCTAAACACCAGAAAGCCTTAGTGGATCAAAATAAAGAATGGTGAGGAGAAAAAAAGAATTTCCAATCCAGGAAAACCAAAGAGGTATTCAGCTTTTGGCAGCTGAGTAAAGCTGAGTAAAGCTGAGTTAAGTAGATTAGTAGATCTTTGAATTAAAAAAAATAAAAAAAGTTGTTGTGAATTATTTTTACTTCATCTCTGTGGTATAGTAGAATTTCTAGGCTATCAGAGAAAAACGAACATACAACTCATAATGAATTAACTTCAAATCAATCATACACATACATATATATACACACATGGATTCATATTTTCCATCATTTTCCCTTAAAGGTTTAATGAATAATCATATAAAATAATGTTTTTTCTACATTCAAAACTATTCCTTTAGCTTTATTGCTATATTTCAGATTATAGATGCAAAATTCAACATTATACTTTATTATATGTATTTATAATATAAGAAAATTTTATATTGTGTATATAAAATGAAAATTATGTGAAGTAAACTACAAATATTAGTTTCTTCATTGTTGACATATATATGTATGTGTAAGATACATTTCATATGTCCCTGTATATCATCTTTCTTTTGTCTATATTTGCTTTGTAGATCTCACCATCAACGAAGCCATAATCTGGTTCAATTCTCCTATTGCAAGAGACTAGTTTTTAGCAAAGCTGTAACTTTTTACTTGAAAACCACATAAAGAAAGCTATCTATCAAAAGTTAAATATGCTAACAGAGGGAAAACATGAGTGAATATGCAATGTTTAAAGCATGGAATTAAAAGAAAAACATATAAATATATTGTATTTCATAATTAAGAGAAAAAAATATTTAGAATACAATAGGGTATATTTTCTTACTTTAGATGCTTTGCATAGTTCTGTTCCTCAAGGAGAATGTTCTCAAAGTAATTTTTAAGTTTTTCAGTACCTCTATAAGGTTTATTCTAAACCTTATATTATAAAATATCTAATGCTGCTATCACTCTCCATATCAGATCAGTTGTCTAGTCTGAATAAATTAATTGAGCTACTTAAAGTATGAATAGCTATTGTGAACTAAAACAAAAAGGCACTTAATATCATTAGTATTAATTTAAATGTTTATGGTTTTGCACACTCTTATGTGCAAAGTATATGTTTTGATAGTAAGCCTTTAGTCATTTTCTTAAAAGGATGAACAAACAAGATGGATTTTGAAAATTATTTACCAGATGCCAGTATTTGCTTTTGAATGTATTAGAACTATTGAAAGTGCACTTATGCCTAAACAATATTTTAGTGGGCTTAGCAATAAATAATAATAAACTAAATTATTTTTAATTCAGTTAAATTTAAGACTATGTATATTGTTAACTGGGCATTTCTTAGGCATTTTAAAAAATTATCTTGGCTGTGTTATTTCAAATATATTTTACTCTAATCATAGAGAACTTTTTGGTGAATGTCTATCAAATCCAGTGTTTCACTTGCTTTTTTGTGTTCTCAACATTGAAACAGAAATAACAAAGGAAGATAAAGTTATTTTAAGTATTTTTAAAAAATGTTTTGGATGTTTATGCTTCCACTTGTGCAAGGTGTTGTTTTTATGGTTCACTTTTGTTTTCTCTGACACCAAATTTTAAGGTGTGTAATTCTTATTAATACTTCAGCTTCTAGTAGTATCTCTTTTTTATGGATCCTCTTACATATCAAAAGTATATCTTTTCACATGCTGACTTGAGCTGATTAACATGTAGCTTATTTTCCTTTCATTGTTATAGATTTAAATAACCACTAGCTCATGAGTTGTAGTTTGGTCTTATTTTTGCTTACTGCATTTAATATGAAGCATTGAATATAAATGCTAGCATACATGAGTTTAAGAAATAGAAATAGTTTTGTTTTTAAACTACATTTGGATTTAAAAAGAAATTTTGATGTGCAAAAGTATTTATATAAATATATATGTATATGTTATAGTTGAAAGTGTGTGTGTATGTTTGTAGATATGAAATAAAGTCTTCTGATGTTTTGCCCTAGTGACTTCAATCATAACAGCATTTACCCAGTTTGACACACTTGTACATGCTAACGATATACTTGTATTATAAACACCGTTGTTTATGTTTCCCCCTGATCTTCTATCTTCAATTGCCAAACTGCGGTATGTGTGCATGCACTTGTGTAAAAATATGCACAACTTTAATACTGCTGCATTTGTGCATACTATTTAAAACACTTTAAGTCCAAAATAAAACTGCCAGAGAAAATAATATACAATATTTTAAATAATATATATCAGTAAGACTAAAAGAAATACATTTTGGAACATACCTACATATACTCAAGCAGACTAACAAGTCCAATATTCAGATCTTTTGAAGAACAATACATTTGCTTCAAACATGTTAAACAGACATTGTTCTTGAACTGGCAGTATTTAAAGAGTTTTCTTTATATTTGTTGTATTTTTACATCCAATCTTTTCAGATTTACCTGTTTGAAGTCATTGAAAAATGATAACTGTAATAGCTATTTATATGTCAGGCACTGTGCTATGTACTTTTCATGCATTATTGTATTTAATCTTTAACCACAAACCTGTGAATTAAATATTATTATCCTAATCTTGTAGGATGGTTAAGAACTCACCCAATAAGACATAGTCACTAAGCAGCAGATGCATATGTCAAACCAAAGCTTATTTCTAAGCATTATATTATTCAGCATATACTAGAAACAACTGAAGGTTATCTTACAGGATTTATAATAGGAATGCTGTTTGTACTTATGAGAAAAAATTAAAAAATAGAATGAGTATCAGTCTATATTAAATGAAGAACAAATGATTATTGCTTTATCTCCCTCCCAAGAATGCCTGCTATTGTCCAGAAAATTAGAACTTCCAACTTAACTCCAAGAGTTTAATAAGGCATAAATCTTTGAGTTTAAAATTCATGTTTATATAAATTCCATATTATATACACACTTATAAATAAATGTGTAAGTAAACTTCCACAGATTTCTAATGTTCTCAGAATTGAAGATTATTTCAAACATTTTAGACTGGACATGCATAATATCATGCTGAAATATGTAATTTATCTAAAAATCCATTCAGTAGAATCTTTCTTTTAGTGAGCTATGTAAGATTTTTTTCCCCTTTTGTGACAAAGTACTTTTTAAATAAACAGAATTCCTATTTATAGCAAATGGCAAAGGAGGTAAAAAGTCCAGTCCAATAAATGTATAGAAAAGCCCAATACCTTTTATGGATTGAAATTCTATAATTAATAAAAAATCCATATTGCAACTTATTCAATGAATTTTGAAAAAATAGCACAGGAAGCACTGTGGAAAAAATAATTGAATTACATCTGAAATTTTTTGTACCTACTGCATATAAGGCACCGTGCTAGTGTTTAATAATGCATTGAAATTTAATGTTAACATGCATACAAATGTTTTATGATTATATTTTTAAATGTAAATTGAAAATTTATATTTGTGAAATATTTCCTCTGAAAGGGGTTGTCACTAAGTATTGTATCTTATGGCACTCAGTAGATAATTTTTCACCACATTCTATTTTTGTGATAAATTTTATTATCACAGTTGCTAGTTACAAAAACACGTATGTTATATGTGGCCTACTCTAATTCCTTTGATCAAATTAGAGGTGTGTAATACTTGCATCATTTATCATATAGGTATTCCCGACTTTCTAGCCAGATATTCACTGTAGGTATGCTAGCATGCTAAATTGAGGAAAATTAAACTTCACCTTAGATTTAAAATATTTTTGCTTTCTTAACATATATATGTAAATGCTAGTAATATGTTTGTCTTTTTTAAAGTTATAGCTTTTGACAAAACTATTTTTTGTGTGTTTACTTCTTGAAAATATTTTTAAAATTTTCCATAAACAGAGTTCATTACCACCATTCTCTTTTCATATACTAGACCACGGTCACATTAGGAGTTGATAGTGGGGCTGTCTTTCAACAGTTTCAACTTAATGGTGGTGCAGGCATTAGAATTCAGTTACCAATTTCCTTTAGCACCCTTCTCTTGTCCTGAAAATAATAAATTATTTATAGAAAGAAAACAATCTCAACTGGTCTAATAACTTTTTCAAACTTCTGCAAGATATAAAATTATTACCTATCTACTTTGTTCATTGTCCTTAAAAATATCTAAAATTTGATTCTATGTATTGAAGTGTGACAGAACTTCTTTTTTTAAGTTTTAATTTTTCTTAAATAAAGGTAAAATATCTTGGTAAATGGAATAATTTTCTTAATTCAATTACTATAATAACATTGCTATCTACATTTGTGTTTTATTGGTTTAAATATTTAAAGGTAGTCCACAACTATTAACATTAATGAGTATAGCTAATAAGAATGCATATCCATCCTTGCTTTGGGTAAATTTGTGTTGTTCTACATCATCACTGGTGAGTGCATCTATCAAGAGACAAATGAGCTTGATTAACAATATAAAATGAGATTAGATTCCACTAACAAGAAATAAAATAAATAATTTTACTTTGGATTGTTAGAAAGATAAGCTGACTTGGATATAACTTTAATATTTTTCTTGCTTAATAAGATATTCACTGACCATTATAATAAATACCATAATTATTTTCTTCTTACCCATTTGTTCATAAACACTTTATTTTAATTGTATATATCATATATAAATATACATCTTCCACAATAATGCATACCATGATTAAACAATTACATAATATTCCTCCCAGAAACCCTTCCCAGCATATATTTCCATTCTGATTATACAAATGCAGAAGTTGAAGTTCTAAGGTGATGTATATGTCTTCACCATCATGAACAGGGCAGTAGCAGAGACAGGTTTGAATCAGATGGCTACAGTTCTAAAGCATACTTCATTTTACCTGCACTAAGAATCTGATTTAGTCTTATAATAGTAAGGTAAAGATTATAGAAAGTAAATTCTGTATGTCTACCCCTTAGTACAGTGCATTCAAATGTTAATGCATTATAAGCACTACAAAATATGCATTATCATCTATCTCATTCTATACAAGCACTATCCATGAAGCTAATTAAACTAATTCATGCTAAGATATGAATGACTATTAAACACTCTTCTTGCCCTTTGCCTCTCTATTAACCTATCTGAATAATTTCCAAGAAGATTTCTTTGAAAGTGAAATTTAGAAACACAATGATTATCTGATTAAGAAGTAAGGTAACAAAGGGAAACAAATAATTCAAGTAAATATTAGTTAAAACTATTTGGGGTTAGTGATAATAAAAGGAAGTTTAAAATATATTATAAAGTCACAAAATCTATTTTAATTGAGCAATTTAGATGAAACTATGACTAGACAGTCAGTGATTTATCTACATCTATCTGTATCTCTATCTATCTATCTATCTATTTATTTATTTATTTATTTATGTACATATGTGTATATACACACACACCACACTGGATATCAATCAATACGACTGTCTCTCTTTCTCACTTTTTCTCATACACACTGTATATACAGGTATAAGCATGGATGTTTATGAATGTATATCAACATTTATAATCATTCAGTCTTATATGAAGTTAGGTATGCCACAAATTATATTATACTCTTAAAACATAAAATTTATGTGGCAAGAACTATTGCAGCACTAAAAACAAAGAAGAAGTTAACTGTCAGAATGGCTATCACCGGAAAATCAACAAACAACAAATGTTGGCAAGGATGTGGAGAAAACTCATGCACTCTTGGTGAGAACGCAGATTGGTGGAACCATTGTGGAAAACTGTATGGAGTTTCCTCAGAAAATTAAAAATGGAACTGCCTTATATCCTAACAAACCCAAAACACTAGTTAGAAAGAATATATTCACCCCCATGTTCATTGCAGCATTATTTACAATACTTAAGATTTGAAAGCAGCCCAAGTGCCCACCAGTAGATGAGTGGATAAAAAGGTTGTGGTATATTTACACAAAGGAATACTATTTGGCAATAAAAAGAAGGAAATCTTACCTTTTGGCATGGATAGATCTGGAAAGTATTATACTAAGCAAATTAAACAGTCAGAGAAAAACAAATACCGCATGATTTTATTCGTATGTAGGATCCAATAAACAAAATATAGACTCATAAATACAGAGAACAGACTGATATATGTTGGGGGGGTGAAGATTGGGGACTGGGTGAAAAAGCAGAAGGGATTAAGAAGAAAAACCTTACACACAAAGACAACAGTATGGTGATTATCAGAGGGAAAGGGGATAGAGGGTCAGGGGAAATAGAAAGGTAAAGGGGGGATAAATAGTAATGGAAAAATACTTTACTTTGGGTGGTAAACACATAATACAATATATAGATGATGCATTCCAGAATTGTACACTTGAGAGCTATATAATTTTATTAACCAATGTCATGCCAATAAATTCAATAAAATTTTTAAGAAGGCAAGTGTTAGACAAATCCTCAAAATCAATATTACAAGGACATCCCATTGAATCTACTTTTTAGTTATTGCCAACATTTTATGACATCATTGTTATATAAAGGTAATATAATCATTTCTTGCCATAAAATTATGAATTTTTGTTTATATTCCATATGTTATAAATAACATCTATTTGTGTCAACCCCTGGCTGGTTTGGCTCAGTGGATTGAGCGTCGGCCTGCGAGCTAAGTGTCGCTGGTTCGATCTTCCAGTCAGGGCACATCAGAGAAGGAAAACTCTGACTCCAAAAAACCTCCGCTGCCTTGCGGCATACCTCTTCAGGGGAAAGGCTAAGGGAGTAAACCCCAACAGAAAATCCGGAGCCGAAGTCCCTAAGGCGGTTTGACGTTGTAGTCAACACCGGCAACTCCTGCGGCACACCTGAAGCCAAGCTGTATTGACTCCGTCTTTCCCTTGGATCCTTCAGCTGCGAAGAGAGGGGGGGTCTGCTGCATGGGCAACAGCAGACCCTCCATATCACCCTGCCCAGGCTCTGTAGCTTCAGCTTCACTGGAGAGGACACTCCAGCGTCATCGCAAGATGTTGATTCAACACGGGAGGAGACAGATACCGTGTCACTCCCGAGTCGGACTGCACAGCCATTCTTGGCGGTGCAGATAGACTCTTAAGAAGCTACACCATCGTCTCTTGAGACGGACGGCTGCCGACGGGGATTTGTGTCAGAAATAATATAATTAAGTTCATAATGAAGAGAGTATGATTTTTCTGTTTCTTGTTGATGACAGAATTTGTCATGTTGTCTTGGATTTTCAAATGGAAGTGTCATCCTTAAAATTATTACTGGAGGATTAGATAATTAACTGTATTAAAAATCTGTGTCTTCACTTTCTGGACACTAAAAATGTTTTGCTTTTTTAATGACTTCTGTATTCTTTTAAACTAAATTGTTTCTATTCGAAGTAAAAGATGGATATTCTTAAGCAAACTCATGAAAACATTTTTCAATAAGCATTTCTTCTTGGTACTGGAATCGAGTTCAACTTTATCAACAGTATCATGAAACACATTTCCTTTTGATGCTTTTCTTCTATTTTGCTTTAACTGATTATACAAAATTCCGTATAGATTTATACAGGAGAGTTAGGAAAATACTTCATGGGCTTACAGCTGGACAAACTCATGAGATTTTGTGAACATATTTCTGAATCACAAGTGGGACCTAAATTTAATTGTAAACTCTTTCAAAATAATCAATCATAATTTATACTGGGAATAAACAGTATAAGTTTCTATTTACACTTTATTAGAAACAAGGCAGAGCAGCTCATCACAGCCCACATTCTTTCATTGATATTGAATTAAATGAGTTATATGCTTAAGGGGAAAAAAAGCACCTGAGTGAAAGTTCTAATATTAAGGACCACTGCTAAATGCTACCTCAAGTAATTTGGTATGTTACATGACAGATATATGAATGGATAAATATATGAATGGGTGGTTGGGTGGTTGATTGATTGATTGATCAATAGTTACACACACACACAAAGGAAAAAAAGAAAACAAGAGGGAATCATTTAGTATGGATTTAACATTTTTGTTAAATTTAACAGTGAATTTATATTGTTTAAGTTAGGAATATAAAATATGATAAGGCAATTTAAAGGTGCTCACATTTTTAATATATTTAAATTTTAGAAAAAAAGACTGTGGTTGTAATTTGGAAAATAAAATTTTGAATAGAATTTTCTCTAAAATGATACAGGGAAATCTCATATTTCATACAGTTTTCAACAAAACATTTTTTTTTTTATTATTTTGGTTTTTCAATTACAGTTATCCCCTTTTCCCCCAATTTCTCTCCCCCACCCAGCCCACGCCCTCTCCCGCAATCATATCCCTCCCCGTTGTCTATGTCCATGAGTCTTTTATACAGGCTCTTTAATTAAACCCTTCCCTTACTTATCCCCCTTCTCTCCCTCTCCCCTCCCCCCTATTGACTTCTATTCTGCTCTTTGTTCTATTTAGTTCCTTTGTTTGTGTTGTTCTTTAGTTTCCTGTATTAGGTGATATCATATGGTATTTTTCTTTCTTTGCCTGGCTTATTTCACTAAGCATA
This sequence comes from Furipterus horrens, assembly GCF_987537825.1. NCBI lineage: Eukaryota > Metazoa > Chordata > Mammalia > Chiroptera > Furipteridae > Furipterus > Furipterus horrens. The sequence goes on from NW_028327179.1 coordinate 69,397,054, forward strand.
ATTCTCTCTAGTTCCATCCATGTTGTTGCAAATGGTAGGAGTTCCTTCTTTCTTTCTGCTACATAGTATTCCATTGTGTAAATGTACCACAGTTTTTTGATCCACTCATCTACAGATGGGCACTTAGGTTGTTTCCAGCACTTAGCTATTGTAAACAGTGCTGCTATGAACATAGGAGTGCATAAGTTCTTTTGAATTGGTGTTTCAAGATTCTTCGGGTATAATCCTAGTAGTGGAGTCGCTGGTTCAAAAGGCAGTTCCATTTTTAATCTTTTGAGGTATTTCCATACTGTTCTCCATAGTGGCTGCACCAGTCTGCATTCCCACCAACAGTGCAGTAGGGTTCCCGTTTCTCCACATCCTCGCCAGCACTTGTTGCTTGTTGATTTGTTGATGATGGCCATTCTGACTGGTGTAAGGTGGTATCTCATTGTGGTTTTTATTTGCATCTCCCTGATGGCTAATGATGTTGAGCATTTTTTCATGTGTCTATAGACCTTCTGTATGTCCTCTTCGGAGAAGTGTTTGTTCAGGTCCCTTGCCCATTTTTTAATTGGGTTGTTTGTTTTCTTGATGTTGAGTCGTATCAGCTCTTTATATATTTTGGAAATCAGTCCCCTGTCTGTGATGTCATTGGCAAATATGTTTTCCCATATGGTTGGTTTCCTTTTCATTTTGCTGATGTTTTCTTTTGCTGAGCAGAAACTCTTCAGTTTGATGTAATCCCATTTATTTATTTTTTCCTTTATTTCTCTTGCTTTAGGAGATGTATCCGTGAAGAGATTGTTACGTGAGATATCTGATATTTTCTTGCCTATGTTTTCCTCTAGGACTTTTATGGTGTCACGGCTTACATTTAAGTCTTTGATCCATCTTGAGTTTATTCTCGTGTGTGGTGTAAGTTGGTGGTCTAGTTTCATTTTTTTGCAGGTCCCTATCCAGTTCTCCCAGCACCATTTGTTAAAGAGGCTCTTCTCACTCCATTTTATGTTCCTTCCTCCTTTATCAAAGATTAGTTGACCATAGAGGCCTGGGTTTATTTCTGGACTCTCTATTCTGTTCCACTGATCTATATGTCTGTTCTTATGCCAGTACCATACTGTTTTGATTACAGTGGCTTTGTAGTATTGTTTGATATCTGGTGTTGTGATTCCTCCTGCTGTGTTCTTCTGTCTCAAGATTGCTTTTGCTATTCGGGGTCTTTTTTGGTTCCATATGAATTTATGGAGTATTTGTTCTAGGTCTGTGAAATATGTCATTGGTATTTTAATAGGGATTGCATTGAATTTGTAAATTGCTTTGGGTAGTATGGCCATTTTGATGATGTTGATTCTTCTCATCCAAGAACATGGTATTTGCTTCCATTTATTTGTTTCTTCCTTAATTTCTTTCTTCAATGTTATGTAATTTTCAGAGTACAGGTCTTTTATCTCTTTGGTTAAGTTTACTCCTAGGTACTTTATTTTTCTTGTTGCTATAGTAAATGGTATTTTCTTTTTTGTCTCTGTCTCTGCTATTTTATTGTTGGTGTACAGAAATGCCTTGGATTTCTGTATATTTATTTTGTACCCTGCGATTTTGCCAAATTCACTTATTATATTGAGTAGTCTTTTAGTGGAGTTTATAGGATTTTCTAGGTATACTATCATATCATCTGCATATAATGAAAGTTTCACTTCCTCTTTCCCAATTTGGATTCCTTTTATTTCTTTTTCTTGTCTGATTGCTGTGGCTAGGACTTCCAACACTATGTTGAAAAGGAGTGGAGAGAGTGGACAACCTTGTCTCGTTCCTGAGTTCAGGGGGAATGCTTTCAGTTTTTGTCCATTGAGTATGATGTTGGCCTCAGGCTTCTCATATATAGCCTTAATTATGTTAAGATATGCTCCATTTATTCCCATTTTGCTGAGTGTTTTCATCATAAATGGGTGTTGAACTTTATCAAATGCTTTTTCTGCATCTATTGATATGATCATGTGATTTTTGTCTTTCATTCTGTTTAGGTGATGTATTATATTTATTGATTTGCGAATATTAAACCATCCTTGCATCCCTGGAATGAAGCCCACTTGATCATGATGTATGATCTTTTTGATGTGTTGCTGGATCCTGTTTGCCAATATTTTATTGAGGATTTTAGCATCGATGTTCATCAGTGATATTGGCCTGTAGTTTTCTTTCTTTGTTGTGTCTTGACCTGGTTTGGGGATTAGGATAATACTGGCTTCATAGAAAGAGTTTGGGATTTTCCCTTCTTCTTGGATTTTTTGGAACAGTTTGAGGAGGATAGGAGTTAGTTCTTCCCTGAATGTTTTGTAGAATTCGCCTGTGAAGCCATCCGGTCCAGGGCTTTTGTGTGCCGGGAGATTTTGGATTACTGTTTCAATTTCCTTCTTTGTTATTGGTCTGTTGAGACTTTCCACTTCTTCTTGATTCAGTTTTGGAAGGTTGTATGTTTCTAGAAATTTGTCCATTTCTTCTAGATTGTCAAATTTCTTGTCATACAGTTGTCTGAAGTAATTTCTAACTATCATTTGTATTTCTGAGGTATCAGTCGTGATTTCTCCTGTTTCATTTCTGATTTTGTTTATTTGTGTCTTCTCTCTTTTTTTCTTGATTAGACTGGCTAGAGGCTTGTCGATTTTGTTGATTTTTTCGAAGAACCAGCTCCTAGTTTCGTTGATCTTTTGGATTGTTTGTTTAGTCTCTATGTCATTTAGTTCTGCTCTGATCTTGATGATTTCATTCCTTCTTCTTGCCCTAGGCTTTGTTTGTTGTTGTTGTTCTAGTTCTTGTAGCATTGTGGTTAGGTTTTTTATTTGAGATTCTTCTAGCCTTTTCAGATATGCCTGTATTGCTATAAACTTCCCTCTCAGGACTGCTTTTGCTGTGTCCCACAGGTTTTGGGTTGTTGTGTGCTCATTATCATTAGTTTCTAGAAATTTCTTGATTGCTTCTTTGATGTCATTGTTAACCCATTCATTATTTAATAGCATGTTATTCAATCTCCATGAGTTTGGGTGTCTTTGATTTTTTCCTCTGAGGTTGATTTCTAGTTTCAAGGCATTGTGATCTGAAAAGATGCTTGATATGATTTCAATTTTCTTGAATTTGTTGAGGCTTGTTTTGTGACCTATCATGTGGTCTATCTTTGAAAATGTCCCATGTGCACTTGAAAAGAATGTATATTTTGCTTCTTTGGGGTGAAAAGTTCTATATATATCAGTTAGATCCATGTGGTTTAGTGTGTTGTTCAATGCCTGTATATCCTTGGTGTTTCTTTGCTTTGATGATCTGTCTATTGTTGATAATGGAGTGTTGAAGTCCCCTACTATGAGTGTGTTGTTGTTGATATCCTTTTTGTGGTCTTCTAGTATTTGCTTTATGTATTTGGGTGCTCCTATGTTGCGTGCATATATGTTTATCAAAGTCATATCTTCTTGATGGATTGTTCCTTTAAGTATTATGAAATGTCCTTCTTTGTCTCTTTTTATTGTCCTTGCTTTGAAATCCATTTTGTCTGATATGAGAACTGCTACCCCGGCTTTTTTTTCCGGTCCGTTTGCTTGGAATATTTTTTTATATCCCTTTACTTTCAGTCTGTGTAAATCTTTTGTTTTGAGGTGTGTTTCTTGTAGACAGCAAATATGTGGGTCCTGTTTTCTGATCCATTCCGTTACCCTATGTCTTTTAATTGGAGCATTTAATCCATTTACACTTAAGGTTATTATTGACGTGTATTTATTCATTTCCCTTTGTACCTCTGTTCCTCTCCTCTCTTGTTTTTTCCTTCTTTTTTCTTAGAACAGTCCCTTTAGCATCTCTTGTAATGCTGGTTTGGTGGAGATGTATTCTTTCAGTCTTCCTTTGTCTGAGAAACTCCTTATTTCACCTTCTATTTTGAATGAGAGCCTTGCTGGGTAGAGTATTCTTGGTTGTAGGCCTTTGTTTTTCATTGCTTGAAATATTTTTGACCATTCCCTTCTGGCTTGTAATGTTTCTGTTGAGAAATCAGTTGATAGCCTTATCGGAGCTCCCTTGTATGTTATTTGCTGCTTTTCTCTTGCTGCTTTTAGGATTCTCTCTTTGTCTTGGAATGTTGCCATTTTAACTATGATGTGCCTTGGAGTGGGTTTTTGGGGGTTCCTCTTGATTGGAACTCTCAGTGCTTCTTGGACTTGCATAGCTTTTCCTCTCATCAGGTTCCGAAAATTTTCTGTCACTATTTCTCCTATCAGATTTTCAATTCCATGTTCCTTTTCTTCTTCCTCTCGTATTCCGATGATCCTTAAATTATTTTTCCTAATGCTATCCTGTAATTCCCTTACATCTTGTTCATATTTTTTCAATCGTTTTTCATTTTGCTGTATTGTCTGGGAGTTTTTCTCTACATTATCTTCTAACTCACTAATCCGATCTTCTGCTTCGTTTAGTCTGCTTTTGACTGATTCTACTGTGTTTTTCAGTTCAGAGATTGTATTCTTAAGTTCTTCCTGGTTCTTGTTAACGATTTCTATGTCTTTTTTTATGCTGGTGTAGTTCTCTGCAAGTTCCCTGTAATTTTCTTGGAGCTGCTGGTAACTTCCTTGAAGGTTGTCATAGTTGATTTTAAGGATGTCGAGTATATTGAGCTTCTTTACCACCATTGTTTTGAATTCCATGTCTGACATTTGGGCTATGTCTATTTCGTCTATCTCTCTTTCTGAGGATTCCTCTTTTCTTTTCATTGAGGGGTTATTTTTGCGTCTTACCATGTTGGATTCTTTTTGTTATTATTTATTTATTATTTATTTATTTATTTATTTATTTATTTATTGGGGGGGTAGTCTGCTTTGACTTCCCTCCTTTGTGGTGTAATATTCTTTATCGAAGGTCTGGGAGTTTCAGTGGTGCAGTCTCTTTGATATCCTGAGCCTGATATTCTTGAGTTACCCTTTATGTCGTTTGTTTATGCTGTTCGGTTATATTTCAGATGTTCTTTGATAGGATCTTCCTTCTGGCTACTTGGTTGAGAGTCACTCTATCTGCTTTGTCTTGAGTTCTTTTGTGGATATGCTGTTAAAGACATAAACACACAGCCCAGGCAGGAGACCCACACCCTCAGAAAGTATCCCCCACTCTATCCTGCTATCATTAGCCAACTAGCCCGTATTAATATAAATGTAAAGAGATTTGAGCTTTTATACTATAAGAAGAATAGATACGAGTTGTTTTGGGGGAGGAAAAATATAATTTTTGATAGAGGGGTTGATAGATTAATAATAGTTGAGACTGTGCAAGCCAGTTAGTAATATTTACATTGTATGTTAAGAAAAATAGAAGAAAAGGATAGAAAAATACTTAGTATAGTAAGAAAGTGGGATTGTATTGTATTTGGGTTTATATAGTAATTATATTGTATTATTTAAAGTAATAGGGGGGCTAAGCTAGACACACAAACGAATAAACCACTATTAAAGAGAAAGGATGAGAAGGAGAGGTTATATGCAACACGTTAGAGATAAAGTTTGTTATTATTGGAAGAGGTGGAGGAAAAACACCCCCCCAAAAAATCCCCAAGAAAATAGAAGAAAAGAAGAAAGAGAGAAAGAGAAGAAAATGAAAAATTTACCACAACCCCCCCAAAAAACCCCAAAGGGGAAGAAAGAAAGGAACAAAGAAAGATAGAAAAGAAAGAAGAAAGAAGAAAGAAAGAAAGAAAGAAAAAAGAGAGAGAAAAAAATAATGAAAAAAATATATATATATACCCCCCAAAACCCCCCCAAAAAAAACCCCAGGAAAAGAATAAAGAAAGAAGGAAAGAAAAGAAATTATTAAGAAGAAAGAAAGAACAAGGGAGAAAAAATTTGGGAGACAAAATTTGGAAAGAAAAAAAAAAAACGATGTTTTTACTCCGTTTTAGCCTTGGTGTGTTGCCTTCTTTTTCTGGGTCCGCAGCTGGTCTAGTGTGGGAGGTCAGAGGTTCTTGTTCTTTTGCTGGACTGGTGTGCGCACCCGGTTGCCGCTATGGTGCGCGCCCGCGGTTGCCGGCACGGCGCGCTACCTTGCTGCCCGCTGTAGCCAGTTGAGGTGCCCTTGCGCGCAAGCCCCTGCGCGCTTGGACGGCCCGAGAGTTTGCCCCGCGGTTGGAGCCCACTGCTGCCGGGCCGCGGTGGTTCCCCGTTCGTGCCAAGGTGTCTCTGTCCGCGCGGGCGGCCCGAGAGCTTTCCCCGGGATTGGCTCCTGCCTTCGCTGGTCCGCGGCGGTTCCCCGTTCGCGCCGAGGTGACCCTGCCCGCGCGGGCGGCCCGAGTGCTTTCCCCGGGATTGGCTCCTGCCTTCGCTGGGCCGCGGCGGTTCCCCGTTCGCGCCGAGGTGACCCTGCCCGCACAGGCGGCCCGAGAGCTCCCACTGACCCCGGGCTGAGGTGCTTTCGCGCTCGCGCGCTGCCCCGTGCCCTCAGTCCCGCTGAGCCGAGCTCCGGGAGTTGGTCTCTCGCCTCTTAGGGCAGGGCCAGGGACACTTGCGCTCAGTGGAATCGAGCATCCGTGGGTCGCCGCCTCTCGCTGTTCCCGTGCTGCAGCCGCCCCGTTCCCTCACCCGTCTGGGTGGGCACAAACAGAGCCTGCGCTAGTGGTCTGCTTTCCGGCCTAGGGCCCTGCGCCCACGGGAGCTGTCTAGGGGTGTCTGTGCACAGTCCTCTGCGTGTTCAGTGGGCCCTCCCTGTGCCCGTTGGGGCACTGATCTTATGTCTGTTGGGGAGTGTCCGAGGGACACCTGGACTCACGGCCCCGCGCACCTGGGCCAGTGAATGAGAGCACTTCCCTATGTGCACCCCCGCGACCCAATGGTAGGGTTGAGGAGTGGATTAGCGCGCCCCTGCGCCTGGGCTCCTCCAGAACGGCCTACCACACCCAAACTTTCCTCCCGTGTCCACCATCCACTAGAGAAAAATATAAAGGAGAATTATGTTCTCACTTGCCCGGCAGCACGCTGTCTCCTGTCCTTCAGCGCCAATGCCACTTGGTCGAGTCCCGTCTCTGCCAGCGGGCAGAGATCCGCTCTCCGCCTGACTCCTCCCATTTCTTTTTTAAAAATATACTTTATTGATTATGCTGTTACAGTTTTCTGAATTTCTTTTCCCTTTGTTCCCCTCCACCCAGTGAACCTCCTCCCTCCAGTTGTCCCCACCCCTTAGTCCATGCCCATTGGTTGTGCATATAGTTCTCAATATCTTCCTATCTACTCCACTCCCTCCTACTATGTTTCTTAATTCCTGTACCATCTCCTTCTCTTTCCCTCCTTTCCCCACCCCGATGACCTCTCCCAAAATGTTCCCCATACCTATACAGCGTATATGACTAGTTTTAGCCATTGAGTAGTAATTAGAGGTTGCCAAGGCTTTTATTGCAATGTAACACCTATCCTTTGCCATGATGAGCAGCTATGACCTTAGACAGTGAAGATAACATGATACAGAGCTACAGCCAACTTTCACTGGACATGTAACTTAAAAAATAAACAAACAAACAAAAAACCTTTTTGGTTTGAAGCCACTGATATGGGAGCAGTTTTTGTTACTACCTCATAATCTAGCCTCTCTTGACAGATACACTAGTATGATTCTAGCTTTAAATCTATCTGATTGTGTAACTTTATGTAAGTTGATTAACGCCCTCTTAATTTTTCGCTTATCTGAAAACAAATGAGTATGTTATCTAAGTGCCTACCTCATCGAGATACAATAAAAACCAGATTAGGTAGTAATATATGTGAAAATGTTATGCAAATAAAATGATATACATACATATACAGTATTCCCTCACTTATCACAGGTATTATGTTCTAGATGTCCCCCCCCAATGATAGGTGAAAATCCGCAAGGTAAGAACCTTACATTTATTTTTGTATTTATGTATTTTTTAAGGCTTTATAACCCCTTTCCACACACTTATAAATTATTCCCAGTCCCTTATTAACCTTTTCTACACTTTTATAAACACTACTTATGTTATTAAATATATTCTACACTTTTATACCTATGTAACTTTAACAACATACATATATAGTACCATAAAATCCCACAATATAGCAGAAAGTCCATGATAAATAATTAAATATAATATTTTTTAAAATCCTGTGATCCAGTGAGGCCACGATAAGTAAACCACAATACAGAGAGGGACTACTATAATTCTCTTCCTACTCTTGTTGCCTACTTGGTTTGCCTTTGTTTAGATTCCCTAGGTTCCATTGTTGGTTGCTGTGAGGCAGTTTTAATTTTAATGGTCATAGTTTTGATCCTCTTTTTCCTAAACAAGTCCCTTTAACATTTCATATAACATTGGTTTGGATCTGAAGAACTCCTTCAGTTTTACTTTGTCTTGGAAGCACTTTCTCTGCCCTTCTATTCTGAATGACAGCTTTGCTGAATAGAGTAATCATGGTTGTAGGTTTTTATTTTTCATCACTTTGAATATTTCTTGCCAGTCTCTTTTTGCTTGCAGAGTTCCTTTTGAGAAATCAGCTGAGAGTCTTATTTGGGACCCCTTTGTATGTAATTGTCTTCTTCTCTCTTGCTGCATTTAAGATTCTCTCTTTATCCTTAATTTTTGACATTTTGATTATAATGTGTCCTGGTGTGGTTCTCCCTGGGTCCAGTTTTTTTGGAACTCTCTGTGCTTCCTAGACCTGTAAGTCTATTTCCTTCCCCAACTTAGGGAAGTTCTGCTTCATTATTTTTTTCACTTAATTTTTCAGTTTCTAGTACTTCTTCTTCACTTTCCGGAAACTGTATGATTTGGATGTTGGCTCACTTATAGCTGTCCCAAAGGTTTCTGAGCCTCTCTTCATTTTCCTCATTTTTCAATTCCTCTTTCTGCACTGATTGACTGTTTTATCCTTCCCTATATCCGATTTGTTGACCTGATTTCTGGTTTTCTTTCCTTCACCAGTAGTTTCATATGTTTTCATTCATTTCATCAGGACTAGTCTTCATTGCTTCCCCGTCTTGCTTAAGATCTGCAAGCATTTGTATAACCAAAGCTCTGAACTGTACCTCAGAAAGATTTCCTATCTGCTGAGCCATTAGATTAGATATTTGCCGGCTGGTCAGCTGCATCACTGGGATCTCTAGTATGATCTGTGCCATCCTGACAGTTTTGTTTACTTTTGCTTCCTAGGTGGGGCTGTCACAACTCCTATGCTATAGGGAGCAGGGCCCCGTGCACTCATCACTACTGGGTGACCCTTCTCACCACACTGTGGCATTTTGTGTGGGGGCGGAGGTCCAAGATGGATTCCTGCCATTCACTCTCTGCTGAGAGACCGGGAGCCTCCTCCTCCATCCCCATGCCCTCTGGCCCTCACAGTTTGAGGTAATAAAGCTCTGCCTTCTCTGGCATTGGAATCGCAAGCTGACATGTTTGGTCTGCAGCTGGAGGTGCTCCCCAGGCACTTCTTGCCTCCTTTTAAATACGGGTGGCTGTGCTTACTGCTGTCCCACCACCGTCACCACAGCTGTCACTGCCAGCACAGCTTGACCTCTGTGCCCCGGCTTAACCCCTCCTACCCATCTGGACAAGCACCACTTCTTTGTAACTTCATACATTGCACTTCTACGTAGCTTTATTTTCTGGAACTTCTGGTTAGTTATGGTTTTTCAGTAGTTGTATTCCTTCTTAGTTGTGGAGGGAGATGGAGTGTCAGTCTAGGCCTCCATTTTGTCTGGAAGTCAACAAGACATTTCTTAGTCATCAATCAGCATGCATCTATGTCTTTATAATATTCAAGGCCTTTAGTTATTTTGTTATAGAAATCTAATAATAACTTTATTTACTCTGCAAAGAGACCAAGTTATGTATGGAAATTTAATGCAGTTAGGTCATTTAACCACTCAAGATAAGATGACATCAGGATCTTTCCAAGAGAGAGAAGATGAATTAGGGTCGGGGTGGCCATTAAAAGGGGTAGGGAAGATAGAGGAGCAAATAGAAGTTTATGTTTGTTTTTACTTTGTTTTATTTTGTTTTAATCTTTGGTAAATAAGCTTTCCCAGATAAACAAAGACGATACTTCAATTTAAGAGAAACATCATTTTTGGGACACTGAGTGAGTTAAAATTAGGCTGTGTTTTCAATGGAATACCCCATTGTTTGGTCTGTCACATTAACATCTTTTAAGTTTAGCAACTTACCCTCACTCTTCTCATATTGTCACCTTTGTCATTTATCTCTGTCCTTTCTCTATCTTTTAAAGGTCACTTACAAGTCAGTAAATCAATATTTATGTGCAATATTTTTTTTAATATAGAAACTTCTGAAAATGTCATAAAATATTTTTGTCAAAAGGAAGTCCTACCATACATAGTAAAGGGTCATTAGAGAGTCTTATGTTTAAGTCTTGCTGTCAGTGAGGGCTATCTGCCAATTCTTTGCTACATGTAAAAGAAAATTTGGAAAAGTAATTTAAATTTTATCCTAACATAT